>NW_021703771.1:5025071-5037876 GCF_005190385.1 Monodon monoceros | reverse complement strand
CCAAAATATTCAAACAGCTCCTGCAGCTCAATAGCAAAAAAATAAACGACCCAATCAAAAAATGGGTGGAAGACCTAAATAGACATTTCTCCAAAGAAGACATACAGTTGGCCAAGAGGTCCATGATAATCTGCTCAACGTCACTAATTACTAGGGAAATGCAAATCAAAACTACAATGAGGTATCACCTCACACCCATTAGAGTGGGTATCATCAGAAAATCTACAAACAATAAATGCTGCAGAGGATGTGGAGAAAAGGGAACCCTCTTTCACTGTTGGTAGGGATATAAATTGATATAGCCACTATGGAGAACTGTATGGAGGGTCCTCAAAAATCTAAAAATAGAATTAACATATGACCCAGCAATCCCACTCTTGGGCATATATCCAGAGGATACCATAATTTAAAAAGACACATGCACCCCAGTATTCATTGCAGCACTATTTACAATAGCCAGGTCATGGGAACAACCTAAATGCACATCAACAGATGAATGGATAAAGAAGATGTGGTACGTATATACAATGAAGTATTACTTAGCCATAAAATGGAATGAAATTGGGTCATTCATAGAGACATGGATGGACGTAGAGACTGTCATACAGAGTGGAGTAAGTCAGAAAGAGCAAAACAAATATTGTATATTAACGCATATATGTGGAATCTAAAAAAATGGTACAGATGGACCAGTTTGCAAGGCAGAAATAGAGATACAGATGTAGAGAACAAATGCATGGACACCAAAGTGGGAAAGGGGTGTGTGAGATGAATTGGGATATTTAGAGTGACATACATACACTAATGTGTATAAAATAGATAACTAATTAGAACCTGTGGTATAGCACAGGGAACTCCACTTCGTGGTACAGGAGAAACTGACACTACATAGTAAACAAATATAACCCCCTCTCCCCTCAAAAATACCCAGAATCCAATGAAATTGAAAGCATTTCCTTTAGTTGTAAAATCTCCTTTTATCTAGAAGAGCTTTCCCTTCTTTTTGTGTCTTTCATGATGTTGTCATTTAAAAAAATAAAAAAACTTTTCAGGCTTGTGGTTTTATAGAATGTCCCTTGACTTGAATTTGTCTGATTAGTACCTTATGATGACATTTGGATTAAATATTGTTTTGGAAATAACATTAAACTGGTAATGTGTCCTTCTCAGTGTATCACAGCAAGAGGAACACAAGGTCTGGGTGTTTCATATTGGAAGTCTTTAATTTTGAAGTCTCGATTTATGTGTCTGACAGGTTTTTCCATTACTAAGGTGACCTTTTTCTCTTTCTAATTAATAAGTAATGTATTAATATGAAATCTTTGAGAGTATGTGAATATCCTATTCCCAGTCATTCACCTAATGATTTTAGTATAAACTGATGATTCGTTTCTATATCATTTATTATTTTAGTGGTTTCTAAAGGTAATTTTCAATCTTTCTTCCCTTCTACAATTATGATTTTTCATTCTTCTGTTAAAAAACCAAACCAAAACAAAACAAAAAACTGCTTCCCTTGCTCTCTCCATTGTATTTTTGAGTACCACTAATGACTCAGTTGACATACACACACATTCAATGTGTGATACTTCGTTACCATCATTATAATTTGTGATTCTCAGAGTATCCGATAGAAACTCTTTCAAGCTGGCTTTTGTCTTATAATATATCCTCTTACTCTCAGCATAGCAACAAGATATTCTGGGATTATTTTACCTTGCACTGTTTACACTTCAGTCCTGGAATCTGCCATTTCTCCTGTAATCCTTCCCCAACCCCTTTTCTGCTGAAAGGCATTTAGTAAGCAAATATGAGCACTGGATATGTGCATTGCTATGGAGATATCACTGCTTTGAGGCCCTTTCAGGGATCAGAGCTGGGAAAGTCATGTGTTCATGTTGATATTTTCGAGTCCAAAACCAAAGTGATGGCATTTGGAGATGGGGCCTTTAGGAGGTAATTAGGTTTAGATGAAGTCATGATCTTGGGGATCATGATCTTGGGGATCTCGAAATCATGATGGGATTAGTGTCCTTACAAGAAGAGAAAGAGACCAGAGCTTGCTTCCTCCCATTCATGTGAGGACAGAGTGAGAAAGCAGCCATCCCCAAGGCACAGTGAGGGCTCTCACCAGAACCCGACTCTGCTGGGTTATAATCTCAGACTTCCATCCTTGAGAACTTCAAGAAAATGAATTTCTGTTGTTTAAGCCACCCAGTTTATGATATTTTTCCATGGCAGCCTGAGCAAATTAAAACAAGGACCTTCTGCATAATTACCAGGCTCCTTATCTTATGTTAAAGAATCATGTTGCATGTTATATATTCCCAGTAATAAATATGTGCTTCCTTTTTCCTGTCCCTAATAAAGTACATAAGAATCATGTCTCTGAGTACTTGTTTCAAAAATATCTGTAATAGTTATAAAATAAATAAGCTACAAGTGTGTATTGTACAACACAGGGAATATAGTCAGTATTTTGTTGTAACTATAAATGGAATATAACCTTTAAAAATCGTGAGCCACTATGCTGTACACGTGAAACTCATGAAGTTTACTCATAAAGTACATCAACTATACTTTAATTTAAAGATATCTGTAATGGTTTGGATTATTGTTCAGAAGATATTGACTCTCTTCTGCTCTTCCTTTGGGTGGAATGTACTTCCTGTCTCAGTATGTATTGGATCTGGCCATGAGCTTTTTTGGCCTCATGGTGGGCTGAATGTATCCCTTGACTCTGGGTATGGCCTGTGACTTGCTATGACCAATGGATTATAACAGTCATGATGCAAGCAAAATTTGGAATGTGGTTTCACAGTGAGGCTTCATCTTGTTTTTCCACCACTGCTATGGGAAGAGCACCCCTGGTTAGTTGCTCCCCCTTCATCCCAGGCCTCTGAATGAAAACAAATGAAGTGGAAGAGACATCAATAAACCGTGAGGAACCAACCTATTTGGAATCACAGCCGAAAATAAATCCTCAAGTGTATGAGAAATAAATGCCTGCTTTCATATGCCATCAAGATTTTGTGTTTGTATACGTAGCAATACTCCCTGATAATATATCCTTTTATTTTAATTAATTAATTTATTTATTTATTTATTTTCTGCAATGTTGTGTCTTCGTTGCTTCATGCGGGCTTTCTCTATGCAGCGAGAGGGGTCTACTCTTCGTTGTGGTGCAGGGGTTTCTCACTGCTGTGGTTTCTCTTGTTGCAGAGCACAGGCTCCAAGCACACGGGCTTCAGTAGTTGTGGCACACAGGCTCAGCAGCTGTGGCTCACGGGCTCTACAGTGCCGGCTCAGTCGTTGTGGTGCACAGGCTCAGTTACTCCGCCGCATGTGGGATCTTCCTGGACCAGGGATTGAACCCATGCCCCTTGCATTGGCAGGTGGATTCTTAACCACTGCACCACCAGGGAAGTCCCTATCCTTTTATTTTGAAGCAACTTAACTTGTTTATAGGTATCAGTGTTGAAAGCTTGATATCATGAAATACGTAATCTATTACCTTTCAAGATAAACTGATATTCACCTATTATTTCAAGCTTTAAATAATGACTTAGGTATGGTACTTATAAAAAGTAATAAGCAGAAACCTAAATTAGAGTGGGGAGACCAGCAGGGGGCTCTCGCACACCCTGTGATGATATCAGAGCCCAGCAGGAATGAAAAAGACTCCTCTTCTTTCCTGGCAAGGACTCAGCCAATGAAAAGCCACAAACTCTTTGTTTACTCCAGCCCTCCCGCCTTCCTTTCCCCTCTATAAAAGCCTTCTCTTCTCTATTCTTGCTGGGGCTCACATGTGGCTCACCATCGTTACAGGCCCCGAATTGTAATTCTCTGTGGATCCTGAATAAACCCATCTCTGCTGGAGAAATATCTGGCAGTCTCTTTGTTTCAGGTCAATATACTTAACATTTCTTTAAAATCTATTTTATTTCACTATTAGGAGGAATGCTTAAAAAGCAAATTGCCGTAGGAGAATTATATATAGTACTATTAATTTCTGATTCATACTAAGTGTGCATGTCAGTGAGGTAGGAAAGCCTACTGGAGGGGGAAAGCATAGAGTTTGAGTTCCTTATTCATACCAAGAAATATACATGTCACTTTAATGAAGAGTCAGCTTTCTATGGAGTATTGTAACCATGATACTGGTTGAAATCTGTTTGAATTCATATATAGTTCTTTGCAAAGTGTCTTTATCTTTGTGTTTGTTTTAGAATACATCTGCAAAAATCTGAAAATGAACTTACTTTAGAAGGTGAATTTGTTAAAAATAATTCTCTCACCAACTTGTTTTTCCCATCATGAATATATTTTCTTGTCAGTCACTTTCTTAATGTTGCATTCCCACTTTTATACCTGTCCATTCTTTTGAGACAATTGTATGCACTGTACGTTATAGTCAAAACTATTCATAGAAAGGAAGACTAGATAGTTTAAAAATCTATATTTGAAATATCTTCGTGACCAATATATGGGGAAATATTAAACAATCTTCAGAAGCACACATTATAAGGGAAAACTTTAGACCATTGGAATTATGTAAAAATTGAGGATTTCTGCGACATGAAAGAGACCACAGATCACAGAATGGGGAGAAGACATTGTCATAACAAAACATAACGCTATTGTTATAAACAACATAACATTGTGTTGTATATCATTTTTTTAATTTTTAAATTTAATTTTATTTTTTTTATACAGCAGGTTCTTATTAGTCATCCATTTTATACACATCAGTGTATACATGTCAATTCCAACCGCCCAATTCATCACACCACCACAACCACCACCCCGCTTCTTTCCCCCCTTGGTGTCCATACGTTTGTTCTCTACACATGTGTCTCAATTTCTGCCATGCAAACAGATGCACCTGTACCATTTTTCTAGGTTCCACATATATGCATTAATATACGATATTTGTTTTTCTCTTTCTGACTTACTTCACTCTGTATGACAGCCTCTAGGTCCATCCACATCTCAACAAATGACCCAATTTCATTTCTTTTCATAGCTGAGTAAAATTCCATTGTATATATGTACCACATCTTCTTTATCCATTTGTCTGTTGATGGGCACTTAAGTTGCTTCCATGAGCTGGCTATTGCAAATAGTGCTGCAGTGAACATTGGGGTGCATGTGTCTTTTTGAATTGGGTTTTCTCTGGGTGTATGCCCAGTAGTGGGATTGCTGGATCATATGGTATTTCTATTTTTAGTTTTTTAAGGAACTTCCATACTGTTCTCCATAGTGGCTGTATCAATTTACATTCCCACCAACAGTGCAAGAGGGGTCCCTTTTCTCCACACCCTCTCCAGTATTTGTAGTTTATAGATTTTCTGATGATGCCCATTCTAACTGGTGTGATGTGACACCTCATTGTAGTTTTGATTTGCATTTCTCTAATAATTTATGATGTTGAGCAGCTTTTCATGTGCTTCTTGGCCATCTGTATGTCTTCTTTGGAGAAACGTCTATTTAGGTCTTCTGCCAATTTTGGATTTTTTTTTTTTTTTAATATTGAGCTGCATGAGCTGTTTATATATTTTGGAGATTAGTCCTTTGTCCGTTGATTTGTTTGCAAATATTTTCTCACTTTCTGAGGGTTGTCTTTTTGTCTTGTTTATGGTTTCCTTTGCTGTGCAAAAGCTTTTAAGTTTCATTAGGTCCCATTTGTTTATTTTTGGTTTTATTTCCATTACTCTAGGAGGTGGATCAAAAAAGATCTTGCTGTGATTTATGTCAAACAGTTTTCTTCCTATGTTTTCCTCTAAGAGTTTTATAGTGTCCGGTCTTACATTTAGGTCTCTAATCCATTTTGAGTTTATTTTTGTGTATGGTGTTGGGCAGTATTCTAATATCATACTTTTACATGTAGCTGTCCAGTTTTCCCAGCACCACTTATTGAAGATACTGTCTTTTCTCCATTGTATATCCTTGCCTGCTTTGTCATAGATTAGTTGACCATAGGTGTGTGGGTTTATCTGTGGACTTTCTATCCTGTTCCATTGATTTATATTTTTGTTTTTGTGCCACTACAATATTGTCTTGATTACTGTAGCTTTGTAGTATAGTCTGAAGTCAGGGAGTCTGATTCCTCCAGCTCCGTTTTTTTCCCTCAAGGCTCCTTTGGATATTCGGGGTCTTTTGTGTTTCCATACAAATTTTAAGATTTATTGCTCTAGTTCTGTGAAAAATGCCATTGGTAATTTGATAGGGATTGCATTGAATCTGTAGATTGCTTTGGGTAGTACAGTCATTTTCACAATATTGATTCTTCCAATCCAAGAACATGGTGTATCTCTCCATCTGTTGATATCATCTTTATTTTCTTTCATCAGTGTCTTATAGTTTTCTGCATACAGGTCTTTTGTCTCCCTAGGTAGGCTTATTCCTAGGTATTTTATTCTTTTTGTTGCAGTGCTAAATGGGAGTGTTTCCTTAATTTAACTTGCAGATTTTTCATCATTAGTGTATAGAAATGTAAGAGATTTCTGTGCATTAATTTTGGATCCTGCAACTTTACCAAATTCATTGAATAGCTCTAGTAGTTTTCTGGTGGCATCTTTAGGATACTCTATGTATAGTATCATGTCATCTGCAAACAGACACATTATTACTTCTTCTTTTCCAATTTGTGTTCCTTTTATTTCTTTTTCTTCTCTGATTGCAGTGGCTAGGACTTCTAAAACTTTGTTGAATAATAGTGGTGAGAGTGGACCTCCTTATCTTATTCCTGATGTTAGAGGAAATTGTTTCAGTTTTTCACCATTGAGAATGATGTTTGCTGTGGGTTTCTTGTATATGGCCTTTATTATGTTGAGGTAGGTTCCCTCTATGCCCACATTCTGGAGAGTTTTTTGTCATAATATGGTGTTGAATTTTGTCAAAAGCTTTTCCTGCATCTACTGAGATGATCATATGGTTTTTATTCTTCAATTTGTTAATATGGCATATCACATTGATTGATTTGCATTATTGGAGAATCCTTGCATCCCAGAGATAAATCCCCCTTGATCATGGTGTACGATCCTTTTAATGTGTTGTTGAATTCTGTTTACTAGTGTTTTGTTGAGGATTTTTGCATCTATATTCATGAGTGATATTGGCCTGTAATTTTTCTTTTTTTGTAGTATCTTTGTCTGGTTTTGGTATCAGGGTGATGGTGGCCTCATAGAATGAGTTTGGGAATGCTCCTTCCTCTGCAATTTTTTGGAAGGGTTTGAGAATGATGGGTGTTAGCTCTTCTCTAAATGTTTTATAGGATTCACCTCTGAAGCCACCTCGACCTGGACTTCTGTTTGTTGGAAGATTTTTTTTTTTACATCTTTATTGGAGTATAATTGCTTTACAATGGTGTGTTAGTTTCTGCTTTATAACAAAGTGAATCAGTTATACATATACATATGTTCCCATATCTCTTCCCTCTTCATCTCCCTCCCTCCCACCCTCCCTATCCCACCCCTCCAGCTGGTCACAAGCACTGAGCTGATCTCCCTGTGCTATGCGGCTGCTTCCCACTAGCTATCTACCTTACGTTTTGTTGTGTATATATGTCCATGCCTCTCTCTCGCTTTGTCCCAACTTACCCTTCCCCCTCTCCATATCCTCAAGTCCATTCTCTAGTAGGTCTGTGTCTTTATTCCCGTCTTACCCCTAGGTTCTTCATGACCTTTTTTTTTTTCCTTAGAATTCATATATATGTGTTAGTGTACGGTATTTGTTTTTCTCTTTCTGACTTACTTCACTCTGTATGACAGACTGTAAGTCCATCCACCTCACTACAAATATCTCAATTTTGTTTATTTTTATGGCTAAGTAATATTTAACTGTATATATGTGCCACATCTTCTTTATCCATTCATCTGTTGATGCACCCTTAGGTTGCTTCCATATCCTGGCTATTGTAAATAAGGCTGCAATGAACATTGTGGTACATGACTCTTTCTGAATTATGGTTTTCTCAGGGTATATGTCCAGTAATGGGATTGCTGGGTCATATGGTAGTTCTATTTTTAGTTTTTTAATGAACCTCCATACTGTTCTCCATAGTGGCTGTAACAATTTACATTCCCACCAACAGTGCAAGAGTGTTCCCTTTTCTCCACACCCTCTCCAGCATTTATTGTTTCTAGATGTTTTGATGATGGCCATCCTGATGGGTGTGAGATGATATCACATTGTAGTTTTGATTTGCATTTCTCTAATGATTAATGATGTTTAGCATTCTTTCATGTGTCTGTTGACAATCTGTATATCTTCTTTGGAGAAATCTCTATTTAGGCCTTCTGCCCATTTTTGGATGGTGTTGATTCTTTTTCTGTTATTGAGCTGCATGAGCTGCTTGTAAATTTTGGAGATTAATCCTTTGTCAGTTGCTTCATTTTCAAATATTTTCTCCCATTCTGAGGGTTGTCTTTTGGTCTTGCTTATGGTTTCCTTTACTGTGCAAAAGCTGTTAAGTTCCATTAGGTCCCATTTGTTTATTTTTGTTTTTATTTCCATTTCTCTCGGAGGTTAGTCAAAAAGGATCTTGCTGTGATTTTTGTCATAGAGTGTTCTGCCTATGTTTTCCTCTAAGAGTTTGATAGTGTCTGGCCTTATATTTAGGTCTTTAATCCATTTTGAGTTTATTTTTGTGTGTGGTGTTAGAGATTGTTCTAATTTCATTCTTTTACATGTAGCTGTCAGGTTTTCCCGGCACCACTTATTGAAGAGGCTGTCTTTTCTCCACTATATATTCTTGCCTCCTTTATCAAATATAAGGTGACCATAGACAAGTGGGTTTATCTCTGGGCTTTCTATCCTGTTCCATTGATCTATATATCTGTTTTTGTGCCAGTACCATACTGTCTAGATTACTGTACCTTTGTAGTATAGTCTGAAGTCAGGGAACCTGATTCCTCCAGCTCCGTTTTTCGTTCTCAAGATTGCTTTGGCTATTCGGGGTCTTTTGTGATTCCATATAAATTGTGAAATTTTTGATCTAGTTCTGTGAAAAATGCCAGTGGTAGTTTGATAGGGATTGCATTGAATCTGTAGATTGCTTTGGGTAGTAGAGTCATTTTCTCAATGTTGATTCTTCCAATCCAAGAACATGGTATATCTCTCCATCTATTTGTATCATATTTAATTTCTTTCCTCAGTGTCTTATAATTTTCTGCATACAGGTCTTTTCTCTCCTTACGTAGGTTTATTCCTAGATATTTTATTCTTTTTGTTGCAATGGTAAATGGGAGTGTTTTCTTAATTCCACTTTCAGATTTTTCATCATTAATGTATAGGAATGCCAGGCATTTCTGTGCATTAATTTTGTACCCTGCTATTTTACCAAATTCATTGATTAGCTCTAGTAGTTTTCTGGTGGCATCTTTAGGATTCTCTATGTAGAGTATCATGTCATCTGCAAACAGTGACAGCTTTACTTCTTCTTTTCCGATTTGGATTCCTTTTATTTAATTTTCTTCTCTGATTGCTGTGGCTAAAACTTCCAAAACCATGTTGAATAATAGTGGTGAGAGTGGGCAACCTTGTCTTGTTCCTGATCTTAGCGGAAATGGTTTCAATTTTTCACCATTGAGGAAGATGTTGGCTGTGGGTTTGTCATATTTGGCCTTTATTATGTTGAGGAAAGTTCTCTCTATGCCTACTTTCTGGAGGGTCTTTATCATAAATGCGTGTTGAATTTTGTCAAAAGCTTTCTCTGCATCTATTGAGATGATCATATGGTTTTTCTCATTCAATTTGTTAATATGGTGTATCACGTTGACTGATTTCTGTATATTGAAGAATCCTTGCATTCCTGGAATAAACCCCACTTGATCATGGTGTATGATCCTTTTAATGTGCTGTTGGATTTTGTTTGCTAGTATTTTGTTGAGGATTTTTGCATCTATGTTCGTCAGTGATATTAGTCTGTAGTTTTCTTTCTTTGTGACATCTTTGTCTGGTTTTGTCACCAGGGTGATGTTGGCCTTGTAGAATGAGTTTGGGAGTGTTCCTCCCTCTGCTATATTTTGGAAGAGTTTGAGAAGGATAGGTTTTAGCTCTTCTCTAAATGTTTGATAGAATTCGCCTGTGAAGCCATCTGGTCCTTGGCTTTTGTCTGTTGGAAGATTTTTAATCACAGTTTCAATTTCATTACTTGTGATTGGTCTGTTCATGTTTTCTATTTTTTCCTGGTTCAGTCTTGGCAGGTTGTGCATTACTAAGAATTTGTCCATTTCTTCCAGGTTGTCCATTTTATTGGCATAGAGTTGCTTGTAGTAATCTCTCATCACCCTTTGTACTTCTGAAGTGTCAGTTGTTACTTCTCCTTTTTCATTTCTAATTCTATTGATTTGAGTCTTCTCCCTTCTTTTCTTGATGAGTCTGGCCAGTGGTTTATCTATTTTGTTTATCTTCTCAAAGAACCAGCTTTTAGTTTTATTGATCTTTGCTATTGTTTCCTTCATTTCTTTTTCATTTATTTCTGATCTGATTTTTATGATTTCTTTCCTTCTGCTAGCTTTGGGGTTTTTTTGTTCTTCTTTCTCTAATTGCTTGTGGTACAAGGTTAGGTTTTTTATTCGAGATGTTTCCTGCTTCTTAAGGTGGGCTTGTATTGCTATAAACTTCCCCCTTAGAACTGCTTTTGCTGCATCCCATAGGTTTTGGGTCGTTGTGTCTCCATTGTCATTTGTTTCTAGGTATTTTTTTATTTACTCTTTGATTTCTTCAGTGATCACTTCATCATTAAATAGTGTATTGTTTAGCCTCCATGTGTTTGTATTTTTTACAGGTCTTTTCCTGTAATTGATATCTAGTCTCATGGCACTGTGGTCGGAAAAAATACTTGATACAATTTCAATTTTCTTAAATTTACGAAGGCTTGATTTGTGACCCAAGATATGATCTATCCTGGAGAATGTTCCATGAGCACTTGAGAAAAATGTGTATTCTGTTGTTTTTGGATGGAGTGTCCTATAAATATCAATTAAGTCCATCTTGTTTAATGTATCATTTAAAGCTTATGTTTCCTTATTTATTTTCATTTTGGATGATCTGTCCATGGGTGAAAGTGGGGTGTTAAAGTCCCCTACTATGAATGTGTTACTGTCGATATCCCCTTTTATGGCTGTTAGTATTTGCCTTATGTATTGAGGTGCTCCTATGTTGGGTGCATAAATATTTACAATTGTTATATCTTCTTCTTGGATCGATCCCTTGATCATTATGTAGTGTCCCTCTTTGTCTCTTCTAATAGTCTTTATTTTAGAGTCTATTTTGTCTCATATGGGAATTGCTACTCCAGATTTGTTTTGATTTCCATTTGCATGTTATCTTTTTTCATCCCGTCACTATCATTCTTTTTGTGTCCCTAGGTCTGAAGTGGGTCTGTTGTAGACAGCATATATATGGGTCTTGTTTTTCTATCTATTCAGCCAGTCTGTGTCTTTTGGTGGGAGCATTTAATCCATTTATATTTAAGGTAATTATCGATATGTATGTTCCTATTCCCATTTTCTTAATTGTTTTGGGTTTGTTATTGTAAGTCTTTTCCTTCTCTTGTGTTTCTTGCCTAGAGAAGGTCCTTTAGTATTTGTTGTAAAGCTGGTTTTGTGGTGCTGAACTCTCTCAGCCTTTGCTTGTCTGTAAAGATTTTAATTTCTCCATCAAATCTGAATGAGATCCTTGCTGGGTAGAGTAATCTTGGTTGTAGGTTTTTCTCCTTCATCACTTTAAATATGTCCTGCCAATCCCTTCTGGCTTGCAGAGTTTCTGCTGAAAGATCAGCTGTTAACCTTATGGGAATTCCTTTGTGTGTTATTTGTTGTTTTTCCCTTGCTGCTGTTAATATGTTTTCTTTGAATTTAATTCTTGATAGTTTTATTAATATATGTCTTGGCATGTTTCTCCTTGGATTTATCCTGTATGGCACTCTCTGTGCTTCCTGGAATTGATTAACTGTTTCCTTTCCCATATTAGGGAAGTTTTCAACTATAATCTCTTCAAATATTTTCTCAGTCCCTTTCTTTTTCTCTTCTTCTTCTGGGACCCCTATAGTTCGAATGTTGGTGCGTTTAATGTCCCAGAGGTCTCTGAGACTGTCCTCAGTTCTTTTCATTCTTTTTTATTTATCCTGCTCTGCAGTAGTTATTTCCACTATTTTATCTTCCAGGTCACCTATCCATTCTTCTGCCTCAGTTATCCACTATTGATCCTTTCTAGAGAATTTTTAATTTCATTTTTTGTGTTGTTCATCATTGCTTGTTTCCTCTTTAGTATTTCTAGGTCCTTGTTAAATGTTTCTTGCATTTTCTCTATTCTATTTCCAAGATTTTGGATCACCTTTACTATTATTATTCTGAATTCTTTTTCAGGTAGACTGCCTATTTCCTCTTCATTTGTTAGGTCTGGTGGGTTTTTACCTTGCTCCTTCATCTGCTGTGTTTTATTCTGTATTCTCATTTTGCTTATCTTACTGTGTTTGGGGTCTTCTTTTTGCAGGCTGCAGGTTCGTAGTTCTCGTTGTTTTCAGTGTCTGTCCCCAGTGGCTAAGGTTGGGTCAGTGGATTGTGTAGGCTTCCTGGTGGAGGGGACTAGTGCCTGTGTTCTGGTGGATGAGGCTGTATCTTGTTTTTCTGGTGGGCAGGTCCACATCTGGTGGTGTGTTTTGGAGTGTCTGTGGACTTATTATGATTTTAGGCAGCCTCTCTGCTAATGGGTGGGGTTGTGCTCCTGTCTTGCTAGTTGTTTGGCATAGGGTGCCCAGCACTGTAGCTTGCTGGTCGTTGACTGAAGCTGGGTGTTG
>NW_021703771.1:5020973-5024971 GCF_005190385.1 Monodon monoceros | reverse complement strand
TTGGCTCTCCCACCTCAGAGGCACAGCACTGACTCCTGGCTGCAGCATCAAGAGCCTTTCATCCACCCGGCTCAGAATAAAAGGGAGAAAAAGTAGAAAGAAAGAAAGAAAGAAAGAAAGAAAGAAAGAAAGAAAGAAAGAAAGAAAGAAAGAAAGAAAGAAAGAAAGAAAGAAAGAAAGAAAGAAAGAAAGAAAGAAAGAAAGAAAGAAAGAAAGAAAGAAAGAAAGAAAAGAAAGAAAGAAAGAAAGAAAGAAAGAAAGAAAGAAAGAAAGAAGATAAAATAACATTAAGTAAGATATCCAGAGCCTCTGCTGTGCAATGGGAGAGGCCACAGCAGTGAGAGGCCCACGTACTGCCAAAAAAAAAGTAAGATAATATAAAATAAAGTTATTAAAATGATAAAAAATCATTAAGAAAAAGTTTAAAAAAACAAAACAAAACAAAATAACCAAAAAAACGGATGGACAGAACCATAGGACAAATGGTGAAAGCAAAGTTATAAAGACAGAATCTCTGATTGTGGAGCTTTAATCTGCTGCTTCTGAGGCTGCTGGGAGAGATTTCCCTTTCTCTTTTTTGTTCGC
This sequence comes from Monodon monoceros, assembly GCF_005190385.1. Classification (NCBI taxonomy): domain Eukaryota; kingdom Metazoa; phylum Chordata; class Mammalia; order Artiodactyla; family Monodontidae; genus Monodon; species Monodon monoceros. Next base: position 5,024,386 of record NW_021703771.1, on the reverse strand, counting down.
ACAGCTCCCGGGGCTCAGCTTTGGATTTGTCCCCACCTCTGTGTGTAGGTCGCCCGAGGTGTCTATTCTTCACTCAGACAGGTTAGTGTTAAAGTAGCAGTTGACTCGGGGCCTCTGGCTCACTCAGGCGGGGGGGAGGGTGTGGTGTGGATGCGGGGTGGGCCTGCAGTGGCAGAGCCCGGCGGGAAGTTGCACCAGCCTGAGGCGCCCCGTGTGTTCTCCCGGGTAAGTTGTCCCTGGATCCCGGGACCCTGGCGGTCGCGGGCTCCACAGGCTCCTGGGAGAGGAGGTGTTGATAGTGACCTGTGCTCACACACAGGCTTCTTGGTGGCAGCAGCAGCAGCCTTAGCGCCTCATGCCCATCTCTGGGATCTGCGCTGATGGCCGCGGCTCACGCCTGTCTCTGGAGCTCCTTTAAGCAGTGCTATGAATCCCCTCTCCTCACGTACCAGGAAACAAAGAGGTAAGAAAAAGTCTCTTGCCTCTTCCGCAGGTCCAGACTTTTCCCCGGACTCCCTCCCGGCTAGCTGTGGTGCACTAGCCCCCTGCAGGCTGTGTTCACGCCGCCAACGGCAGTCCTCTCCCTGCGCTCCTACCGAAGCCGGAGCCTCAGCTCCCAGCCCCTGCCCGCCCCGGCAGGTGAGCAGACAAGCCTCTCGGGCTGGTGAGTGCCGGTCGGCACCGATCCTCTGTGCGGGAATCTCTCCGCTTTGCCCTCCGCCCCCCTGTTGCTGCGCTCTCCTTCGCGGCTCTGAAGCTTTCCCCCTCTGCCCCCTGTAGTCTCTGCCCGCGAAGGGGCTTCTAGTGTCTGGAAACCTTTCCTCCTTCACAGCTCCCTCCCACTGGTGTGGGTCCCGTCCCCATTCTTTTGTCTCTGTTTTTTCTTTCTTCTTTTGCCCTACCCAAGTATGTGGGGAGTTTCTTGCCTTTTGGGAGGTCTGAGGTCTTCTGCCAGCATTCAGTAGATGTTCTGTAGGAGTTGTTCCACGTGTAGATGTATTTCTGATGTATTTGTGGGGAGGAAGGTGATCTCCGCGTCTTCCTCTTCCACCATCTTTCTCAACCCCACCCCAGAGTGTATAATTTTTATACAGTCCTTAAGGGATTGTGTTTGTCTACATCCCTTGCAGGGTGTTGGTTGTGGAACTGAGTAGTTGGAAGCATTTTGCATCTCCATTTCAAGGGAGTAAATAAGTAAAATGTGCTTGATGCATGCCATGTTGTACTGCCGTTAGATGCAACTGATTTGAAGTCCACAGGACAATAAGGGCAGATCTTAAGTGACAATGCTTAGTGAAAAAGCTGAGAGAGTGATTTAGCTATACAATACAAGCCTTTATGAAAGTTAAAAATACTGGCATACAGAACGATAATATACATTTTGAAAAATCACAGGCAGACATAAGATTAAATGGTTTCCCAGGCAGAGAGGTTGAGGGAGAAGAAGGGATAGAAGGGAATCAACAAATCAAATAAGAAAGATGGTAAAATCACACCCCCTCCCTGCATACAAACTGTGTACTCTACACTGAACCTTAATGATTTATCCACAACCACCAAATAAGAAATGGCTCCTTTGTTGTACAGTAACAAAATGTAGCATGAATACAATCCCTAAATTAAATGTCTGTGAATAGGTGACTATGTGATAGCTTTTATAAAATAGAATGGGTCTTTAAATATGAGGACTTTTAAAAATATGGGGAATTAAGAATTATTCTGCTTGGTAGAATTGTTAAACAAGCCAGAATCTGTCAAAAACATTTACATGTGATCTGTTTTTGTGCTCTAAAATCACTAAAAAATCCCATACATGGAACACACATTTCTGAACTTTATATGCTGGAGAATGTACTACACAGAAGCCAATTGAGAGATAGTTACTGAGTGTAGGTTTTAAATTGGTCTCTAATAGAAAGTTAGAGCACACATTTGTGATTAGTTTTAAATTATATTTCCCCCAAAAGAAGTCTGACCAAAGTGGACTGGTACCTCTATGTTGAGTATTCTGTAGGCAAAATACTCAAATAATTTTCATGTGCCACTTGAATGAATGACAGTATTATTACTTAAATAAAGGGGGGACGACCTCCACGGGTAGGCAATATCCACTAATAGATATGCGAATTTGCCTTTCTTCGGCAATGAATACTGCTTAAAAGAGAAAGTCATGGGCGGATGTCATTAATAATTTCTTGGATACAGAAAAAATCATCGAACTTCCACCACAGAGTACCAAGCAGCTTGTGTCTTCTTGTCTAGGTACTCCACCATAGATGCTGTTATACTCAGTTTAGAACAATCGATACTTTTGTCCTTTTATCCAGGCAACTGAAGGAGTTAATAGTTTTTACCTCATTTGAAACTTTTTTCCTACTGATTTATGGAAATAATCCAGATATATAATGATATTTATTTCAGGACTGCCAACCAATCAGCAACATCCATTAGACATTTCATAGGTTTAAAATGTCTCCTGGTGATGCAAAAAACTACATCATTAAACAGTTGTTCCAGTACACTGTCCTTATTAAGAGTCAGTTTGGAATTTAGCAAGGCCAAAATACACTCAATAATGTGACCATAACATGTTAGAAAAATAAAAAGAGTAATTACCCAAGTCTGTGTCCATAGGTAGATAAGAACCTGTGCTGAAACTAATTGGACAGAGATGAATATTCTCTGTTTGACCTAATGTACTATTTTTCTATCTCATAGTTGGACATGATACTTTAAAAAATACTACTACACCAGTATAAGCCCAATTGCATATAGAATTCCTGTTGTTTTGTGCTTGCTGATTTCAAACTAAACCAAAGGGCTGAGTTTAGGCCAATGGGCAGTGCTATTCTCCCCTCAAGCTAGGATGAACATGGAGGTCTGGAAAGCTAGTAGCAGAAAAAGAGATTTTAAGATCACCAGAGTATCTTTGTGCTGTCCTTAGGATTTAACAAACGAGTGTAACTGCACTCTTAAATCTTCCCTTTCAAGTATGGATGAGGAGAGCAGAAAAAGGCTAAATTCTGAGAGTTAGTAAAACAAGTGCTTCCCATCAGAGATACGTTTGTTTATTTTTAAGAAATGCTTGATTTAGAAGAGTCTTTTCTTTGAAAATGTAGTATCAGCCTTTAAATATTTTAAAGTCTTTGTAGAATTATTATTTTCCACAGAATTAGTCCCTTTGTTGCAATGTTTGGCATTTCTCCAGTGGGAAATCAACCAATTAAAATGTTGTGACAAAATGATTATTTGATCTTATTGAAAATCTCCCACCCTTCCTCCCTTTCTCTCTCTCTCTCTCTCTCTTTTCCTTCCTCCCTCCCTCCTTCCCTCCCTCTTTCTTTCTTTCTGTCTCTCGATCGATTTTCCTTCCTTCCTTCCTTCCTTCCTTCCTTTCTTTCTTTCTTTCTTTC
>NW_021703771.1:4987818-5020963 GCF_005190385.1 Monodon monoceros | reverse complement strand
TCTTTCTTTCTTTCTTTCTTTCTTTCTTTCTTTCTTTCTTTCTTTCTCTCATTAAAGCTGAGTTACGTGTTGTACTGCAATTTGACTCATAACCATAAAATTTAAGATGGCAGGCACTTAGGATATATTTCCTCATTTGCATTATCACACAGCCACCCACTGCTGGGTCCAATTCAGACAAACAGGGAAACAATAGGGAAATTACATGTTCTTCAAGTGCCAGTTGCTATGCGTGTGTGGGAAAAATATTTTCTTCTACTACCAGCTGTATTATATTCAGATATTTGACTACTTTTGTTACTTCTTTAAGTCAAAACATACATTTTACTTTGACAAAATATTTGAGATACATTACTTTAGATTGCTTTTTATAGAACCCTGTGTTTGAATTCAAATATCTTATGAATGTGACACTTTCAACATCATGGGGAATATAGTCAATAATAATGTAATATCTTTCTGTTGTGATGGACAGTAACTAGACTTATTGTGGTGACCATTTTGTAATGTATAGAAATATAGAATCACTATGTCGTGCACCAGAAACTAACGCAATGTTATAGGTCAATTATACTTCAAGAAACAAACTCCTAGAAAAAGAGATCAGATCTGTGGTTACCAGAGGTCAGGGTAGGGAGGATGGGGAATTGGATGTAGATAGTCAAAAGATACAAACTTTCAATTACAAGATAGCTAGAATTTAATCTTCTGATGGAGAGATTAATCAGGGCACTGTTGCACTATCTAATCTGGTTTTTGAAATCTGTAATTCATTGTCATGAGAGAATTTATACTAGGCATGCAATGTAAAGATGCTAGTTTTATTCATTCTAAAACCTCAGACTGTATTGTTTTACCTTTGAAGAAAAACTCTTATCTGTATCCATATTTTATGAACAAAAACTGTGACTATGAATTCCACTTGCAATTTTAATTGAGGTCACAGGAAATTGAAAAGTAGAATGTGAAGATTTTCTTCAGAAAAATAGAGTTAAATGGCACCACCAAATGACGCTACTTAGTCAGGAAATGATGTACTTACCTCAAAAAGAGGGAGGAAAAATCATCAAGAAAGTTCAGCACAAGCTTTGGGTCTCAGTGGGTATCTGACATTAAAGTGAAATTAAGCCCCAGCAGATAAAAAAGAATAGAATTTTGCTGTCATTAGGTTGGGCAAGATATTGTCTGATATAAACCTAGGTCTGGAGTCCTATTATTTTTGAATCTTAAAACCTTCTGAATGATAGAAGCTGTAAAGGCTTGGTGTAATGGTCACCTGCAAATAACTGTCCTTGACAAGAGATTATCTGGTCTTTTCCATATGATGTTGATGGTAATAATAACACCTTACAGTATTTTACAATATTCAAACATTGTATCTCTTGGAGCTATAACCCAACCAAACTTGGGGAAAAGGTACTATTTCTACCTGTAATTTCTCAGTGGAAAAAACTAAAGTTCAGCATGAATTGTCTATGGTCATATAGATAATAAATGTCAGATATAGATCTTGAATGTTGTTCCTTTGATTCTAAGTGCTTTGTCTCTTTATTTCACTAGAGTTATTGCAAAGTGTTATCTGGAAGGATGAACTTTGACATGTTTAGAGAACAGGACGTTTTTTAAAAAAATGAGTTGGGAAGTTGAAACATGCTTTGAAATGGAAGTTGCAGCATTGTGGGGTCAGGTTTTGAAAACAACACTTAAGAGTTGAGTGAGCAGCATTAGTCTGTGTCTTTTCTAGATCTTGGTTTGCCTGTTTATGAAGCGATAATAAATACTTGCTCCACTTACTTCACAGGGTCATTAGAAGATTCAAGAATAATATCCGCATTTTTATAAGATATACTATCTGTGCCTGCATGCAGATATGTACTGAAAAGTACTCCACGCAGATGCATCTGTTGACTCACCTTTTGTGTGGATCACTAAGTGTTCAGCAAACACTGTTAAGTCATATTACTGAGGAATCAGGTTTAAAACCTGGAAAAAGTACCTACAGGGATACAGGAAAAATGCTTCTTCTCCCTCTCCCATGCCCTCCCCCACTTTCCAAGTCACTCAAAACTTATTTCACTTTAATTTTTTAGAGATTTATATAAGAATCTCTTTTGGTAATTTTTAGATGATTTTGATAATGAGTCTCGCTGACACGGTTGGTGCCTCACCCAGATTCTCGAGGATCCCCTTTAACTGCAGCTTCAGGGGCTGCTAAGGGCTCAACTTTCTGAAAACTTCCCTGGACCTCTCCCTTTGGCTTTTGGAGCTGCCTCACTCACTAGGAGGCCAGACAATACCTGACTGTGCTGTGTTGCAAAGGTGCTTCCTTCAGGGAGATGGACTCTGTAGTGAAATGCATACTCCAGAGCTCGACGGGGGGATCGTGCTGAGCAGGGTCCCTGAAGCCACACCCTCACTTCCCTTCTCCCCTTTCCTGATTCTAGCTCTCATAGGCTTCTCCTGAGGTGACGCCCCTGATACACCCATTGTAGGCATAAGAATCTCAATCTGAGGCTCTCCTTCTAGGGACTCGACCTAAGACAGACCCTGAGCCCTGTTATTTAACTCAAAGCTACTTAAGGAGTGACATTTTTGGTGTTTTTCAGTGACTTATTATTATTGATCATAAAACCTAACTTTGGTAGGAAGTAAAAAGGAGAACCAATTGCTCAGATGAAGGTTAAGAGTAAAAATTTGAGAGGAAAGTCTCTTTGGCTACTTCACAATTCTGCATAGGCTAAAGCAGGATAAAGAGTTCCTAGGCTGTGTTGCTGAGATAAAACTTAATCTTTATTCAAATATTATAGAAACAATGGGTCACTCAGCCTCGCAAATAATCATTTTAGTTTTAAAGCAGAATTTCTACGTTTTGACTTTCGCTTTCCCCTTTAAAATGATCATTTAAAATGCATTCTCCTGTATCCATTTTTCATTTCTGCCTTTTCTTGTCTTTTTCTTTTTTGTGCTCTAGTGTCTGGTAACTATAGATATGGATGACCTTGTGTTCAGTGTAGAAATAGTTCATTCCTGCACACATTTTGGCTTTTGGACTGGGAGGAATGATGGATGTTTGTCCACCACAGGAAACAATATGCATTTTTGGAGGGAGTAGTGTTACATTTGATTTTATAATTGTAGTGTTGCTACATATTTAAGAATAACAATAAAACTCTCATTCCTGACTTTGTTTCCAAGACCCCAGGCTACCTGTGGCCAACCTTCTTGTTCTGCCTTTACTCCTAATCTTCAACTTTTCTCCAAGTCGTCCACTGAGCAGCATCTCAAACCTCCTGCTTGGCATCACCATCTGCACTGCACATGGTCACCTGTTGCATAATCCTCATGTATTACTTAGTCACGTTCGGAGGTCTCCCTGGCTCCCTAATAGCTACCAATGACTCAAGTGTATCAGGTAGACTTACTCTTGACACCTCTCCACTCCTTCCTCTTATTTATTTCGTACAGGTGAGTGGATAGTGGCTAAACTCCCATGAGAGGGCAGAGTGAATCAAAGTTGATGTCTTAGTATAGGAGATATAAGCAAGGGTGAAAAATCTTCAACAGAGGATGGATTGGCTGTGTCACAGTGAGCAAGATGGTGAGGGAGCCTAGGTTGGCTACATTATTCCTTGTTCTATACTTTTCTTGTCATTTTCTACATAATTATTCAATCCGCAACATCATTCTGGAGGTAAATATTATCGTCTCCATTTTAAGATAAGAAAACTGGGTTCAGAAAGCTTCAGTAATTTAAGAGATAGTGTAGTCAACATTTCAAACCCAGATTTGTCCCACTCAAAAACATGATTATCATTATTATATAATTGACTTTCCAAATATTTCTGATCCAAATATTTGAGTTGCTTATTCTCTTGACATAGCAAGAATTAATAGCTGAAAAATACAGGCTTCATACAAAGACTCCATAGACACTCCAACAACCTCTCATGACTTTTTTCTTTTTTTCTACACTTCTTTTTTTTGGGGGGGATCTTGATGTAGGGTTGGGAATATAGTATGAATGCTCCTGCTAATAATTTATCCATTTTCCAAAGTCTTTATCTTTTTTCTTTCACCTATTCTTCTGTAGACCTATTCACTCCCTCTCCTCCCAGTTTTAATTCATTCTTTCTTCTTTCTTTTTCTTCTAAGTCACAGTACAAGGTTTTGTTTCATCCAAGGGCTTTCATTTTTCATCCAGTAATTTATCATTTATTCCAAGCCTTTTCAATACCTTTCTATTCTTTTATCTCTGAAAAAGTTAGTGTTATGAGGTTAAGTGATAGGGGCTCTATGAAAACAGAGTTGTACTATAATGTCCCCACTCACTTGGAATCGTTCTGGCTCACAAAGAAATACTATCTGTTGTGTTCTTCTACCAGTCTGCAGTTTTTTGATAGATGCAACATGTTCCCTCAATCCACCTCATGGGAGAGTGAAAGAGTAGTTTGATCACAGATATTATAACTCCCTGCATAGCCCTTAGATAACAAATGATTAAAAACAAAATGTGGCTGTTTGAAAACAAGCAGAAATATAGCAGTTATTGGATACAGTAATTTGAGAATAAAGAATTAAATTATAATTGCTAAGGTGAGAAAGAAATCATATATTCCCTGGATACGTGGAAAACATCCACTGTAGAGTTTGTCATATAAGTTCTCTTCAGCTAACCTCTCATACAGGAGAAATGATTCAACACTCATAAGTCAAAGAATTTTGTAATCTTAAAAAGTGGCAATTTATTGTTCTATAAGGAATCAGTCCATTCTAATGAGCAGACTTGCCTCAAGTAGAATAAAATCACAATGAAGGCAAAAAATAAAGTCATTATGCAATGCAAAATAAGATTTCATCAAGATGAGGCACATACCCTGACTCAGTCTGGAGCAAGATGCTTAAGCATCCTAATTTTATACAGTATCTAAAATAGAGATGCAGTAGAGACTCCAACCTTGCTGGCTTGTTTGGGGGGCACTGAAATATATATATAAAACATATTGCATAGTGCTAGCAAGACTTTTTTATGTATTAGATAAACTAGTGCTATTATAATCATTATCTGAAAGTTTTATGACTGGAGTAAACGCTGATTTATTTATGATCACCTGACATTTAGATTTGAATAGTTCTGCATATAAAGTATTTATTTATTTGGTTGAAAATTTTTTTAATATAAAATTTCAAAATTCTTAGTTTCTTTTGTGTGAAAACTAAGGAATATTCTTTGAGGGACTGTTTTACTCTCTAATAGAAAAAGTATATCATTTGCCACCATCAAGAGATTAGGGCTGAAATGGGATCTCTATTTCTCTAGCCCGTTTGGAGCAGTTTCACACCATTACCTTGAAGGGTTGTGAGTCTATAACATGGCCATTAGTGCACTTACCAAAGACAAAACAAGGAATTATTTCCACAGTTCATTCAGACAATGGATGAAAACTCACAGGAATTTCCAGATGGAATATCAAGACTCTTCTGGGGAAAGAAAAAGTTTTAGTTTTGGGTATTTAGAAAACCTAAAGGAGGGAAAAAAATAACTGGGTAACTTATGATACTGTTAGGGTCTCTAGTTCTAGAAAATATGAATAAACTATATGATTTATGATCTGTCAAGATGGAGATGTTACTAAAATATTTAAGAATCTTATACACTTGAAGATCTGTTACAAGTCTCACTTTATACTGTAATATTATTTTATTGTCCTCTACTGTTGTTATAGATCTATAAAACCAAAATTCCAATTTGTAGTCATAGTAGATGTTTACAAATTTATATCAAGAAAGTAAATATCTGTCCATGAAGCACAGATATATAATTTATCTATCAAAAGCATAATTTATAGACATGTAAATTCTATAATTGAATCCACTAATTTCTGTTTGACCAAATTCAAATGACACTTGCATACACTTTCAACATACCTCAAATGACTGTTGTCCATTTAGTTAATTACTCCTTTTATGAATAAGCATGTGACATTGATATACTCTCTACATTTTTTTTTTTTTTGAGTTAGCAGTGATCGAGGCATCTCTTTTCATAGTGCTTCAGTATTGTGTTCATTTTCTACTTGTGTTTTGTGTATGTTTTCCTTGTTGTAAAGGAAACTGTAAAATATACATCATGTTACTACATAGCGGATCCTGCATTGTGCAATATTGTAACAGGCTCAAATGTCCAGAGGAATGGTTCTGAGCCAAGAGACAAGGCTCTGACAAATAGTAAATTTCCTAGAGATCTCAGCCCATGTGAGTTTGGTCACTGTGAGTTTTCATGAACAACTTTTTGTGGACTCCTGATCCTACCCGCTGAAGAAAGTCATCTGAAGGCTGGAATGACTGTGGTAGGAATCAGGAAATAACACCGAGCAAGAGATTGTTCTCGCTCCTAGAGAAACAAGAGTTACAGGAATGAATCCCTGAGCGCTGGTCCTGTTTGTGCGCAAGCCTCAATCAAAGCACAGTAAAGGATCAGGGCAAACTGGCAATCAGCCCTACCTGCAGATCCTTCCTGTAACAGATGTTGGTGGAGAGGAATGATGAGAGATGACACACAATTAAGTTAGAATGACAATCAAGTGAGAAAGAGGACAGTTCTTTTTTTCTTTTTGGTTTACTTGTGTAGGTGAAGATTATTTTTCTCTTCTTTATTTTTGCATCTTTTATTTTCTCTTCTCTCTTTAAGAATCCCAATGCTTAATCATTTACCCCCAGCTGTGCAGACTATCTGTACCATTTATTTTTCCTTTCTCTCAATAAAATACCCATCTTCTTACCCCTAGAAACTTTACATCCTCTGCAGAGCTCTAAAATCTTATAATTGGGATTATGTTTTTAGAAAGTCAATATATGTTTGCAAGTCTTGTCACACATTTGCCTCATAGAGATTACTTGTGATGACAGATTGTCAGCGTCTAATGGGCTTAGAGCTACTTTAAGGTTTAAATTTTGAACAGTTCTTAGCATAATGCCTTGTGTTCAGTGTATCAGCTGGCTGGTGATATGTTAACTGCATGCATTAATTGATATTTTTCTTTCCTTTTTCCAAGAATTATGTAACTCTCACCCAGAAAATAAAACCTTTTAGCTAATATGAATATCTTCATTTATACAACTTGACCAGCTTTTTTTTTACAAAGTAAAAATATTATCTTAAAAGAGGCAAAGATCAAAGTAAAATATTTTCATATCTATTAAAGGATATGAAATAGAACCAACTCTTTATTGTTAGAAAGCTACAATTCTTTTTTTTTTAAATTTGTGTTACAGCTAACTAAAGATTTTGCTTTACAATTTTAAAAATAATTTCAGTGTGAAAAGAATACAATAACTGAACAAATTATAAAAAGGCAAAAACTTACGATTGCCATGAACTATCAGTGCCTCCTCCTCTTACAATAAATGCCAGCAACACATGTAAAATATTTCTTAAGACAAAGCCCTGATATCTTTTTATTACATAATGACAGGAAGGGTCAAGAAAACACAAATGAACAGAGAATGTTTTCCATGTGTGAACAAAGCTTTGTGCCTCCACTGACTCATCAGAGAGTTGAACAAAATATGTATAAAATGGTGCCCTTCCCTTCCAGGCAAACGCAGCCCCAGGCCAGGACCCACGCCTTCAAGAGCAGAGTGAGGGTGGACTTCAGTCCACAGTCATTTTCTCAGACTAGTCCTTGTAGCAGGATGCTAGTGTTTACCAGTCGAAGACCTCCCTGATGATATTTGTCTATCACCTATGAATGTCTTAGGAGTTAAAGAACATCAGAATTAGTCCCCTTCTACCTGCATTTTCCAGCTTTATATTCACATGCAGATATTCTACGTAACATGTGGAATGATATCGATGGTAATCATTTCTTTTTTACACAGCCTAACGCTATGCTTACAAGCTTGAGTAATTCAACCTGTCAGGTATTTTTCTAAATTGTTTTCTTTTGTGGACTGATAGCCCTAATATTTTTGAACAAATTTCATATTTTTCCTAAATGAATTGTGATGCCATTTAGTTCTTCAAAATTTAACTTCACTTGGAGGTTTGGGGGAGAGGCTTTAAGATACTCTCAGAACAAGAACCAAAAATTAGGAATCAGCTCTTTAGAGAGTAGCACAAATTGCAAAAACCTATTGGCTTTGATTTTACTCTTTTCTTGCACCCTGGTCTCCTTGTCTGATTTTGATTGTTGCATACTAATCTCTCTCAGGTTCTTAGTTTGGTATTTGCTGCAACTTGTCTCATGATTGCTACAGAATAGCTCCATGCTACTTTGAAATTTATCAAGCTCAGATTAAACAACTGATTTTAATGAAATACTTTTCTGTCCTCCTTGGGATAATGTGTTAACATTTATTCCTGAGACTACCCCATTTCTAACAGCAGAGAAAACATTTTGAAATAAACCAGATTCCCCATATTTTGTTAGTGTTTGTGACCAGGTAGAATCAACATATGACATCTCTTGATTCTCCTGAGTTAGGAAGCATGTCATTCCACCATAAAATGGAATTTGATCAATTTGAAAGATTGATAAATAAATATCATATTTTGCATAAATATTATGCAAAAGTTCTCTTCTATTCTTCTTACTATTACAAAATTCTACAAACTGAATTTACTTGACATGTTCTTATATTTTCAACCAAAAAATTATGACAGATGGGTAAATTGGTATCTTTCATGTTGTTAAAGGAACGAAGATCAGGGTAAGAACTGTGTTGTGTACTTCTGTATTCACCATTGCAAAGTTCAAGCTATAGAGTAGTGCCTAGTAAGTTTCTGTTGAGTTGAATTTCTTTTCCATGTTCTAGATAATAGTTTCATATCAGTTCTAAAAAGTGACTGCTAGTAATTTTGTTGAAATCCTAAAAAGAGGTGTATATATATATATATATATATATATAGTGAACACTGAGGAGCATAAAATAGGAATCCTTCCTTAAAATGCCTAGAAAATTCTGAATGGGTTATACTGTGCCTTCAGGCAAGGATAATTTGCCCAAACTCAAAGTTTTGTGTGAATATGTGTGTGCCTGTCGGTGTGTATAATATTTTGAGACTATATACCATATTTTGATATATGATTAGGAAATGTACCAAAGAAACAGAGACTACTTGCAGGCCGGCATATGCATGTATAGTGTATAGCAATCGTGAAAAAAATCCTTCTCAATCTTAAAGAATATGCAAAAGCCTTATTTAGAGAAACAACTTAGAACTTAATTATGAAATAGTGTCAAATCTATAGGACTGGGTCTAGGAATATTTTATATTGCTTTGTTACAGAAAGAACAGAGATGAAGAGTAATTTGTATGATGGGCTTGTGAGGGATCACATAGACAGGAATGGGCAGCAGTGTAGCACATTGGAACAGTGTACATTTACTTTGGGATGCAGCCTACTGACTAATTAGTCCAGATAGGAAAATCTTAATGCCATGATATTTTTTTTCCTTGAAAACCATAGAAACAAAAACATTTGTCTTAATTATAAAGACCAGTTTAATTTTAGCCGTCGCTAGTTTTACATGTTCATTTTCCCTGAATTCATTTCACTGAGATTTTACTTCACGGCCTCATAGAGTTTAGAAGAAGGTTTGAAGACACTAAATCAGCTATCAACAGCCATCCAGTACTTTGGAATGCAACAGAAAGCAAAGAAAAGCTCAGCACGTTACATTTAAACTTGAGTGAAGTCTAGAGTGTGGCTCACCCTTTTAGTGGTGGCTACATTTTTACATGAAATAGAACGGCGTGACTATTTTGTACACCAGAATGAAAATATTTCATATTGTTATCGCAACAAGGAATAAACAATTGCGTAAGGAAATGGGTGCTCCTGGTTTTCTGAGCTACAGTGCTGACTCAGTCATGCAGAACTAATTTCCTGGCGGTCTCTGAATGCACATAAAGCTGCTCTGTAGCTGCCGCTGACAATGAACTAGTGACTGGAGAAAGGAATCTTAAATACAGTCACATCTCTAGACTGTTAAAATCCTGTTCACAAGGCAGGCTGATCTAATACGCTGCACGACAGGAATAGCATTTTTAAAAAATGGCTAAACAGTATACAATGCTTCTCATCTATTTTGGGGGGTGTTGCTAGGCAACTGTATCATTTTTACATACATTCCTCAGAGCACCAAAATTCTATTTTGGCTATTTCTTTCCAATGAATAATTAAATGTTGAAAAGTTGGCTCGAACCATGATTTTATAGTAAATATTTGTCATGATATCTTAAAAGAGGCAATTGTTTAAGTTTAGAATGATCATTTTAAAAAAATGTCCTACAACAATTTGAGTAGAGAGTCTTATAGGAAGAGTGTTAATATTTGATGCTTAAAAGGAACAGACCACTTTAACCGATTTCTAACCTAATTACAAAGGTTGGCTTGCTAACTAGGGTTTATTGATTGAGATGGATCACCTGATTGGGTTTGTTTAAGGTGCTAATATTAGAACCACACCGATCTCTCACACTTTACTACTTGGCAGGAAATAAAGCTGAAAGTTGCATCATACAGTCACCCCATGTGGGTTTTGCAAGGGACTGATTGTACTGGCGATACTCCTGGGCACATAACAAGACTTTACTGCCCTCTAGTAGTTAGAGGGTTTGCCAAGTTCATTTAAGAAATTGATTGTATTTAGGAATTTAGAACTATCTGAGAGAAAAATAGCATCAGTACCTGAGTAAAGATTAAATGTGTTAGAGTTGGAGATAACTCTAGATAATTTTTTCTACTGTCTTCATGTCAGGCAAGCATTAATATAAAATTCAATTATAATATAGTCGTATTGGCTTCATCCTTTTCATCAAGATTTATTCACCTTTTCACCACGTGTGATACCCTCTAATCAATATAACTTTTTTGAAAAGAGTTAAATATGAAGAAATAGGTTATTTCATGTACTGGAAAATATGGTATACAATAAAACGAGTTGGAGCTTTAAAAATACACAGTTAAGCTGATTAAAATAGATTTTATTAAGTTCAGAATATGTGTTTAACATCTTTATTGAATTGGTCATTAATTTTAAACATGAATAAACAATGCTTTCATTTAATTTAAAAATAATGACAGGCTTCCCTGGTGGTGCAGTGGTTAAGAATCCACCTGCCAATGCAGGGGACATGAGTTAGAGCCCTGGTCTGGGAACACCCCACATGCTGCAGAACAGCTAAGCCCGTGCGCCACAACTACTGAAGCCTGCACGCCTAGAGCCCGTGCTCCGCAACAGGAGAAGCCACCGCAATGAGAAGCCCGCGCACGGCAATGAAGAGAAGCCCCCGCTTGCCGCAACTAGAGAAAGCCTGTACACAGCAATGAAGACCCAACACAGCCAAAAATAAATAAGATAAAAAATAAATAAATTTATTTTAAAAATGGGGCTCATTAATTTAATATACTCATGTGAGTATTTTTCAACTCATCAAACCCTAGAAACTTGGAATTAGAAAGAATCTTCTTATTTAGTCCTATAATTCAGGAGATTTTAAAAATTTCAAGTGTTTGAATTTTTAAACTGTAAAGATTTGTTTTAGTGTCTAATTCTAAAAAGTATAATTTAAGTTTTGGAAATTTGAGACTTTTTATTTGTGTTCCAGTTTATAACCAATTTCTGAAAAAGTTTTGTGGGAAAATTAAAGACATTTTCTATTTGAAAGGTTCGAAATATACATATCAACATTTTTCCTTTTTTGTTATGTTGTACAGTCCTCCTTGTCTTCATATTTCTACTAGATCTATCATGGAATGATTACTGTGCTTTTAGTTTCCATACACTAATTATATTATTTTTTCTAAGTTTTAATTTATTATTTTTTCTGTTTCCTAATATATTTTCCTGCTATATTATTCAATTAATAGAGGTCAGTCCATGTTATGTGTTCATTATTCATTGAGCTCTCATCAGTATAAATATTTGTTACATACCTGCTTTTTATTTGAATTCTTTTCTTGATGGAATAATCCAATTTTACTTTTTATTCTTTGTAAACTTTGTGCATCATGTTTTCTTTACTAAATTTATTTATTTATTATTTATTTTGGGCTGTATTGGGTCTTCATTGCTGCACGCGGGCTTTCTCTAGTTGCGGTGAGCAGGGGCTACTCTTCATTGTGGTGCGTGGGCTTCTCATTGTGGTGGCTTCTCTTGTTGTGGAGCACGGGCTCTAGGCACTCGGGCTTCAGTAGTTGTGGTGTGTGAGCTCAGTAGTTGTGGCTCATGGGCTTAGTTGCTCCACTGCATGTGGGATCTTCCCAGACCAGGGCTCGAACCCGTGTCCCCTGCATTGGCAGGTGGGTTCTTAACCACTGCGCTACCAGGGAAGTCCCCCTGTGCATCATTTTTGTTTAAACATTTTTGTATCATGTTGGTCCTCTTGTGAGCGATGGTAGTGACCGTCTGTCACTGTTTGCTCTTCATCTCTCCCTTCTGTTAACCCTTCTTCCTCCTCTGCTTGTGGGGTATGACGTACTCCACCTTTGCTCTGTGAGTCCCATACACCTGGCCATGGTGGTCTGTTCAGAAAAGGATTTGCAGCCCTGGTTGAGCTGATCAGAGGCTTTTCTTACTCTGTGAATCACTCATGATTTGGAATGTTTAAATACATAGATGTGGTTTGTTTACATCGTGGTCACCAGATGGAGAGAGCTTTCCCATGAAGGAAATGAAGGTGAAAGATGGAAAGCCATGGAGTCGCAGCTGCTTTTGAACCACTGTATCCTCTCACATCTGAAATCAGTCATGCTGCTTGTGCTTTGCAATTACATATGCCAAGAAATTGCATACGTCGAGTTAGGTTTCTGTGACTGTAAGCCAAAAGAGTCCTGACTACAATGGAAATACACAATTGTATACTTTTTATCTCAATCTGAGTGTCTGTTTATTATTGGGAAATTAAAATCATTTTATATTTACTTTTTAATCAAATATATTTTGATATCTTATCATAGTTTATTTAACTATCTCTCAGTGTATTTACAATGATTTTAGATGACATGCCACAGTGGTTTAAGTGCACAGTTTCTGCAAACATCTTGACCAGTGTCAAATTCTGTCTTTGCCACCTCCTGGCTGTGTGAAGATGGACAATCAGCTAATCCACTTCTGCACAGTAAGGGGAATGGTGCTACCTACACCCTAGGGTTCCTATGAGAATTCAGATTATATGTAATTTTAATAAGGATTGAGAGGATATGTTAAGTACTTAGAAAATGGTGAGCCACCGCAGTGAATATACACCTTAACCAATGTTTTTGTTTTCTTTTAATTTTCCTTTTTAATGAACTAGGATTTCTTTATATTTTCTGTGAGGGAGAATTCTTCTATCTAACTATCTATCTACGTATCTATCTATCTATCTATCTATCCATCTATCTATGTATTAAAAATGTACTAGTGGTTTATGTTAAGTTAAAAATAAAGCATATCTACTTCTATATAAATGTAGGCATGGGTTAATTTTGTTTCTTCTCACATAGCATTATGAGCAGAAAGATCTACAGACAGATTTTCTTCCACATGGACAGTTTTTATTACAATGATTATAATTTTATCATTCCTTCTACTTCGTTTGTTCTCATTTCTTCTTCAGCAGCACCTATAATTCATGGGTCCCCATTTTCTGCCCTCCTTATTTATCATCTATTTTACTTTCATCTGTATTTCATTTTCCCTGAATTCATAGGAAGCTTTTTCATTTTGTCACTCGGTCTGCAGTGTTGATTCTCCTTTTAATGGACTCTTCCTGGGGAGCTTAATTCCGATATTTCATTTTAGGTACTTTTCATTCTTGTTCTATCCTTTTTTGAATCCCTTTTTATTTCTATACCTTGAGCCACTCAGTCCATTGTCTTTTAATCTAATATTTAATCTCACCTTTCACAGCAGCCACATCTTGTATTGGTTCTACAGCTGTGCAAAGTAGATGCTTTCCAAATATTTATTTTGTCTGCTAGAAAAAAAAATTAAAAATGTACTATTTGTCAAGCTTTAGGGAAACTCTCCCTTTGTCTTAATTGCAGAATTTTCTCTCTTTTTCTCTGTTGTTGCTAATGATTTACTCATGTGAAAGTAGGATAGTCCTGTGTTTGGGCTGAAGTTTGCCAACAGAGAAGACGTGAATTCTTTTTCATACACATTAGTGTTCACTGGGCATGGACAGAGTCCTTCTCGGTTTCAAAGTATATAGTCTAGAGCTATACACACCCTCAGCAAATTCCCATGACCTTGTAGCATTTGCCTAAAATGGCTTTAATGCGTAAATAAGGAATGTTTCTTGATCCTATTGACTAGTTATCTCTGTGGAGAAGAATGTATTCCTGTATAATAAAAGGCAATTTGTACTTTTTTGACAGCAAGGAATATGTAAAAACACAATTAAAGTAAACTGTACCCAGGACCCTCTCAGATTTCACTTCTAATACCCGATTTTGATTCTGAGAAACAGAAGAAAAAGAACACCTCCCTGGTCTCCTGGGCTTCGCTGATGACTTAGTACAACATTGGCCTCTAAATGGATGGAGGGAGAAAGGTGTCTATGATGATCGGGTGGTTGTGAGAAGTGGTGGAATCAGTGTGTGATGAAGGGGTTGCAGAGTAGACTGCTCTCAGAGATAGATTCCCACAGAGTAAGGCATGAATATTAAGTTTCTGAATTGATAAACTCTGAGATTCTGTAGTACCAAATCTTTAGAGAGCTGGGTTCAGTCTAAATCTAACAGGCTTCATGTTTGAACCTGTTAATTGAGTATATCAATCAAAGCATTCATTGATCACTGATAATTTCTCAATAGGATTTCTCTTTGAAACTTTAATTCATACTGTTGTATTTCACTGCTGTTATAATTTTTGTGACTTTTTGTGAGTTTTCATGGCTATTCCTATTAACTGCTATTTTATTCTGAAAGTAATAGTATACATAAACATTTTTAATAGACTTCTAGTTCTAGCAATGTATCAGACAAATTCATCTGAAAAAGCTGCTGTTATAAAATATGGATAAATTCTGGATAAAGTTTTATCAAATATATTTTTAAAT
Source organism: Monodon monoceros (assembly GCF_005190385.1). Classification (NCBI taxonomy): domain Eukaryota; kingdom Metazoa; phylum Chordata; class Mammalia; order Artiodactyla; family Monodontidae; genus Monodon; species Monodon monoceros. The sequence goes on along the minus strand of NW_021703771.1, from coordinate 5,005,911 downwards.
GACCACTTGAGCCTTCAAGAAACTAAGGAAAAAGCTAAGAATCTAAAATAAAAGGTGAAACCAAAACCTAACTGCCTGCACTGACTCTAAGGCCATCCTGGAGGGTTTCCAGTTGATAGCTTAGGGACTTGGTTATTAACAACTTCCTAGGGAGACAAGGCAAGACCTTGCTTGGATGTATTTACAAAAGGTAATGGGAGGGAACCAAACCCCTGAAACACTAGGATTCAATCCACCACTGCCAACAGAGCAAGGCTTTTCTATATTTCTATTTAGACTCTAGGTGAGAAAAAATATCTTAACTGTGAAATTGTAACCAAGAGCCTAAACCCCCAATATGTTTGGATTTCAAATGTGTGCTCTCTGTGTGGACCAGAAAGCAACAAGTTGAGAAGTTAAGGTGAGACTACACCCCAATCTGAGAAGCACCTGATAAAAGCAAATGTGAAGATGCTCTAAAGGAAAGCAGAGTCTACTCAATTCTTGGAGGATTTCCACAGAGGAATTTTTGTTTAAGATTAGCTCAGGGATTTCTTCCTCCAGTGTTGGTGAATTGTGCTAACCAGATTAATCCTCTGGCCCAGAACAAATGGGAAAGTGGGATAAATATAGATCTAGACCTAGCCCTAGGTGGATAATGCTGTAGATAAATCTGCACCAAGGTGTGGGAAGTTACCAAGATTGTGAAGAAAGGTGGAGCGAGATCTAGGAGAGGCTAGAGCTCCAGAGACAAGAGGTCAGCCTTTGGGTCTCTTTTTACTCTGGAGACACTGGTCTATCTTGAAGGGGATTGATGATCTGAGAAGCTGGGGAGCAGTTTTGACAATCCCATGGGGCTAAAGATCATCAAGGACGTGTGACATCAAGGACTTGCCAAGTGGTATATACTAATGACCATGCTTTCTGAGCATGAATTGAGATGGAGGGGCTGCACCCTAGGATAAGAATGAGCCAGAAGTATTGATACAAATAAACTAACAGAGACTGTAGCTAGCTTCAGATGATCTCAATGCCTGAATCGGATTGTAGTTCTCTCAGAATGATTCTCCCCAGGCACCTGGCAACTGCAAAGCAAATTCTCTGTGGAGGAAAATAACATTATCCTGGGCCTGAAATTATTTCTATGATTTTTATATACAATATCCACCACTCAATCAAAACTAACCAGACACATCAGGAGATAAAACAGTGTGATTCTAAACCATGACAAACAATAGACAGCTGAAACAAATCACAGGGGATTCAGATAATGGAGTTGCCAGAAAATGACATTAAAATAATCATGCTTAATAGGCACAATAAAATAGAAGCAGCATCGAGATTTTCAGCAGATACTTGGAAAATATAATAAAAACCAAATAGAAATTCTATAACCAAGAAATACAATAACCAAACCTAAGAAAAGAGAGAACATGGTATCTTTAATGTGGACCCTTTATCTTTTCTCCAACACGTGCCCTTTCAGTTTGGTAAATGTTCTGGGGTTATGGTAAATTCTGGTTTATTCTCGTACACACAGTGTTTTGTGAGTTGACCCCAGGTGGTTTATTATTATTTTTAAAAATACATTTCAGTTGAGACCATCACATTATATTTTACATTAATCGATCAACTTTATTATGTATGTGTCTATATCTATGTTTCTATCTACCTATCTATCCATCCCATACCTAATGTGTAGATATATCCCTTTTTCTCTCATCTTTGAATTGTGTCAGTGGGCATGTAAATAAGATTTCAGCTAGGCCTTATAATGAATAGATCCTTCATGAGTATTTTAATGAAAAATTTGAAGGAAAAGTGGGCACTGATTGAATCTACATCTTAAATTTGAGTGACATCACTTGAGATACTTTTTGATAACTCATCCTATCATCTAACTCTTAAAGTTTGTTTCCCTCTCTGTGTGCCAGTAATTCATTGTCACATACTGAAGTTTCAGTGATAAACAAGAAAATATCCCTTCCCTCAAGGAGCATATGTACTGAAGGGGAGATGGTTAAGTAAACAGGCAATTAAAACTCAGTGTAGTTTTATGTTAGAAATTAATGCAAAATGGGGCCTTTTTAAAAATAAATTTATTTTTATTTATTATTTTTGTTTGCATTGGGTCTTTGTTGCTGCATGTGGGCTTTCTCTAGTTGTGGTGGCTTCTCATTGCAGAGCATGAGCTCTAGACGGGTGGGCTTCAGTAGTTGTGGCATGAGGGCTCAGTAGTTGTGGCTCACAGGCTCTAGAGTGCAGGCTCAGTAGTTGTGGTGCACGGGCTTAGTTGCTCCGTGGCATGTGGGATCTTCCTGGACCAGGGCTCGAACCCGTGTCCCCTGCATTGGCAGGTGGATTTTTAATCACTGTGCCACCAGGGAAACCCCCAAAATGGGGCCTTATGGAATGATATTTCACCCTGTCTACAGGGAATGGGAAAGTATTCTTGTAGGAGATGCCTTTACCCTAAACCTGAAGAATCAGTATTTGAGGATTGGAAAGGAATAGCATCTCAAGTGAGAGTTACTGAAATCTGTAAAATTCTGTATGGATGGAGGAAGAATCTAAGGGCAAAAAACTTAGGTGCCAATATTTTTGGAAAGAGAAACAAATCTACATATGATCATGAAGAGTATTATCCTATTAATGAACTTCTACTACTAGCAACATGGAACTATTCAAGACTTTTAAAGATGGAAAATACTATAAATATTTTGTTTTTCTAAAAATCCATCTGGATGCAGTATGGTAAAAAAATTGCTCTGATCTTATCCAGAAGCCGAGATACCATTTTTAGCAGTAACCCAGAGAAAATTTACAGGGCTCAAATATGTTATTAATGGGATCAAGAGAAGAGCATGCCATCAAGAAATATTAAATAGGGCTTCCCTGGTGGTGCAGTGGTTGAGAGTCCGCCTGCCGATGCAGGGAACACGGGTTCATGCCCCGGTCCGGGAAGATCCCACATGCAGTGGAGTGGCTGGGCCCGTAAGCCATGGCTGCTAAGCCTGCGCGTCTGGAGCCTGTGCTCCGCAACGGGACAGGCCACAATAGTGAGAGGCCTGCATACTGCAAAAAAAAAAAAAAAAAAAAAAAAAATTAAATAGAAGAGACAGGACCTGGATATTGGTTGGAGCTACAGAAGAATGAGAAAGATGCTTCAAAAATGAACATCAATTCCTGGCCTGTGAAACGTGTAGATGCCACTGTGTTTGCAGAGATGTGGATTTCTGGAGATGGAAGCAGTTTTGGAGGGAAATACCATAGGCCCAAGGTCAGTCACTTTGAATTTGAAATGTCTGTAATTTGTTCTAAGGAAGATTAAAATAGAAGAATTTATGGTTTTGAATTTTGAAAATGTATTTTTACAAAGATTTAAAATTTGTGTTTTATTACCTTAGAGATAATACTGAAGTCATTGTAGTAGATAAGAACAACTCAAATTGTGATTTCAAATTATGGGCAAAGATCTCTTTGTGGGTCATGAATAAATTTAGAAGGACCAAAACTTCATTTTTAAAAAATGAAATAAAATAGCACAGAATACAGAATAGTAGACAGCATTGCACACAATTCAGGTATAAGAAGCATGAAAAAAAATTGTTGGGTATAGAAATAAGCAATCACTACTGGCTCCAATGTCTTTCTTTTTATTCAAGGGAGAAAGAAACTTATGAGTCATAATTGACAGCCCTGTCTCACTCAACCCCCACTTCATCAGATCCTGCTGATTTAACTTCCAAATATTTTGAAGATCTTTCCACTCTTCCCCATTGTCATGACCAGCATGCTAGTCCCAGCAGCCTCCAATATTTGTGTAATAGCCTCTTCACTGTTCTCTATGTGTGCAATTTTATACTCCTTAAGCTCTATCCAGGCTGCACCCAAAATAATGCTTTCAAATCAAAAAGCACATTTTATTTACTCACCACACCCAGACTGACCCAGTGTAATAATTCTGATATGCTGCTTTTCATTCATTTTTATATTTGTAAGTTATGTGCATGATTATGATTATTCTAAGTATTTCAATTTTAAAAAATTGTAGAACTAACCCTCTAAAGAAATTCATATCCTATTTTTAAACATACCACTATGTACTGATAATTTTTCCCATGTTAGTACATATTTTCCCAAAGCAGAGGTTTGATGGTCCCATAACATTGCAGAATCTCCATATATACTTATATAGTTATTACACTACAACACCTTTAAATTGTTTCTAATCTATTAAACTTTACAAACTAATTATAGATACATGCTTGTATATATTTCTTTTACCATATTTGATTATATATTTAGGAGAGAAACACAGAAGTTATATAATGTGAAGATTATTTAGTATAGAACCACATCAATTAAATTGTTTCTACATAGGATAAGAACATATTTCTATTTCTTAAAAATATTGACAAGTTCTTCCTTGAAAAATTACACATATTTACACTCCCACCAATGTTGTGTAGGTACCTCTGAACTATTGATTTTCTCTCTGTGTACATTTTAAAACCTTGCCCATCATAGTTCTCTTTTCTTTAGTCTTTTTCACTTATTATTTTTTTTAATTTTAAGACTTTATTTTTAAGGGTGATTTTAGGCTTCCAAGAAAATTCTAAGGGAGGTCCAAGGATTTCCCCTATACCGTCTACAACCACACATGCAGTCTCCCTGCTTTATCAGGATCACTCACCACAATGGTACATTTTTTTAAACATGAACCTACCTTTGCACATCATAATCACCCAGAGTTCATAGTTTTCCTTAGGGTTCACTCTTAGCATTGCATATTCTATGGGTTTGTACAAATGTATAATGATATATAGCCATAGTTATATTATCATAAAGAGTATTTTCTCTGCCCTAAAAATGGGGCAACCACTAATTTTCTTACTGTCTCTATGGTTTACCTTTTCCAGAATGTCATATAGTTGGAATCATACAGTATGTAACCTTGTCAGATTGGCTTCTTTCACTTGAGAATATGAATCGAAGCTTCCACCTGTATTTTTATGGCTTGATAGCTCATTTCTCTTTAGCTCTGAATAATATTCCATTGTCTGGATGTGCTACTTATTCATTCAGCTACTGAAGGAAATTTTGTTTACTTTCAAGTGTTGGCAATTATGAACAGAGCTGCTATAAACATCCTCATGCAGGTTTCTGTGTGGACATAATTTTTCAGCTCCTTTGGGTAAATACCAAGGAACATGACCTGGATTATATGGTAAGAGTATGTTTAATTTTGTAAGAAACAGCCAAAATTCCTTCCAAAGTGGGTGCACCATTTTGCATCTCCACCAGCAATGTAGGAGAGTTCCTGTTGCTGCACATCCTCACCAGTATTTGATGTTGGCACCATTCTGGGTTTTGCCTGTTCTACTAAGTATGTAGTGGTATTGCGTTTTTTAAATTTGTGTTTTCCTCAATGCAAATGATGCAGAACATCTTTCATGTACTTATTTGCCATATATTTGTCGTCTTTGGTAAAGTGTCTGTTAAGGTTTGGGGGTCATTTTTTAATTGGGTCATTTGTCTTCTCATTGTTGAGTTTTACATGTTCTTTTAATATTTTGAATAATAGTCCTTTATTAGATATGTTTTTTGTAAATATTTTCTTGGAGCATGGGGTTTGTCTTCTTAATTCTCTTGATACTGTATTTCACAGAGAAGAATATTTTAATTTTAATGAAGTCTGGCTTAATTTTTCTTTCATGGATAGTGTCTTTGGTGTTGTATCTAAAAAGAAACACCATGTTCAGGGTAAGCTAGAATTTCTCCTCTGCTATCTTCTAGGAGTTTGATAGTTTTGCCTCTTATGTATAGGTCTATGGTCCACTTTGTGCTAACTTTTGTGAAGTGTGTAATGTGCGTGTCTAGATTCATTTCTTTGCATGTGGGTGTTTTGTTGTTCAAGTGCCATTTGTTGAAGATGCTTCATTGTATTGCCTTTGCTCCTTGTCAAAGATCAGTTGACTCTACTTATAGGGAGTCTATTTCTGGGCTCTCACTTCTGTTCCATTGATCTATTTGTCTGTTTTTTCCAACAGTGCCACACTATCTTGATTATTATAGCCTTATAGTAAGCCTTGAGGTCAGGTAGTTTCAGTTCCCCAACTTTGTACTTCTTCAGTATTATGTTGGCTATTCTGGATCTTTTGCTACTCCATATAAACTTTAGGGATATGCTTGTCTGTATCCATAAGATAATTTTCTGGGATTTTGATTGGGATTGCATTGAATCTATAGAATAAGTTGAGAACTGACATCTAAACAATGTTGAAAGACATGTTCTTATCCTTTTTTTTAAAAAATAATTTATTTATTGATTGTTTATTTTTGGCTGTGTTGGGTCTTCGTTTCTGTGCGAGGGCTTTCTCTAGTTGCGGCAAGTGGCAGCCACTCTTCATCGCGGTGCATGGGCCTCTCACTATCGCGGCCTCTCTTGTTGCAGAGCACAGGCTGCAGACGCACAGGCTCAGTAGTTGTGGCTCACGAGCCCAGGCATGTGGGATCTTCACAGACCAGGGCTCGAACCAGCGTCCCCCGCATTGGCAGGCAGATTCTCAACCACTGCACCACCAGGGAAGCCCAAGGACATGTTCTTATCCTTGAATGTGGAATTTCTCTTCATTTATTCAGTTCTTCTCTAATTTCATTCATCAAAGTTTTGTAGTTTTCTTCATATAAATCTTTTACATATTTTGGTAAATTCATGCCAAAGTACTTCAGTTTTTTGGGTGATAATGTATGTCGTATTGTGTTTTTAATTTCAGATTCCACTTCTTAATTATTGGTATATAGGAAAGCAATTGACTTCTATTTTTTTAGCATTGGAGGATATATTATTATTTTTTTAATCAGTGAATTTTTTTTCTGGACATCATCTCCACTCAAGCAATATTATTTATTTTTATAAAACTTATACATTAATGACAGGACATTTTAATTTTTTATTCAGTTGCTACACCCTCTTATGCATTTTGTTTTTTGTTGTTCTTTTGTTTTTAAAATTAACTTTATTTGTCTATAAAATTAGATTATACAGGGTACTGGTATGTGATGAAGTATTGAATTATCTATGCTATTTTAGAGACTTCAGATTTTCTCCATAGTTTTAATGAACCCCAAATCATTAATATTATCAAAATAGGTGTCAAATGTCAGAAATTGAAAGTAGTATTCTCTAATTATTAAATTCTAATCTTTTGGCAGTTTCTCCCAAATTATACATTTCCCATTTTCAAGATGTATAATTAAGGCCACATTGTCTTTTAGTTTAATTCTTTCTTTCTTTATTTATTTTGATGGGGCACAGGAATAAGTATTTTCTTTTCTTTTCTTTTTTAATTTTTTGGAAACATCTTCATTAGAGTATAATTGCTTTACAGTTGTGTGTCAGTTTCTGCTTTATAACAAAGTGAATCAGTTATACATATACATATATCCCCATATCTCTTCCCTCTTGCATCTCCCTCCCTCCCACCCTCGCTATCCCACCCCTCTAGGTGGTGACACAGCACTGAGCTCATCTCCCTGTGCTATGCAGCTGCTTCCAACTAGCTATCTATTTTATGTTTGGTAGTGTATATATGTCCATACCACTCTCTCACTTTGTCCCAGCTTACCCTTCTCCCACCCAGTATCCTCAAGTCCATTCTCTAGTAGGTCTGCTTCTTTATTCAAGTCTTGCCCCTAGTTTCTTCTGACCATTTTCTTTATTCTTTTTTTTTTTGTATTCCATATATATGTGTTAGCATACGGTATTTGTTTTGCTCTTTCTGACTTAACTTCACTCTGAATGACAGTCTCTAGGTCCATCCACCTCACTACAAATAACTCAGTTTCATTCCTTTTTATGGTTGAGTAATATTCCATTGTATATATGTGCCATATCATCTTTATCCATTCATCTGTTGATGGACACTTAGGTTGCTTCCATGTCCTGGCTATTGTAAAGAGAGCTGCAATTAACATTTTGGTACATGACTCTTTTTGAATTATGGTTTTCTCAGGGTATATGCCCAGTAGTTGGAGTGCTGGGTTGTATGGTAGTTCTATTTTTAGTTTTTTAGGGAATCCCCATACTGTTTTCCATAGTGGCTGTATCGATTTACATTCCCACCAACAGTGCAAGAGGGTTCCCTTTTCTCCACACTCTAACCAGCATTTATTGTTTGTAGATTTTTTGATGATGGCCATTCTGACCAGTGTGAGATGATACCTCATTGTGGTTTTGATTTGCATTTCTCTAATGATTAATGATGTTGAGCATTCTTTCATGTGTTTGATGGCAATCTGTATATCTTCTTTGGAGAAATGTCTGTTTAGCTCTTCTGCCCATTTTGGGACTGGGTTGTTTGTTTTTTTTATATTGACCTGCATGTAAATTTTGGAGATTAATCATTGTCAGTTGCTTCATTTGCAAATATTTTCTCCCATTCTGAGGGTTGTCTTTTCATCTTGTTTATGGTTTCCTTTGCTGTGCAAAAGCTTTTAAGTTTCATTAGGTCCCATTTGTTTATTTTTGTTTCTATTTCCAGTTCTCTAGGAGGTGGGTCAAAAAGGATCTTGCTGTGATTGATGTCATAGAGTGTTCTGCCTATGTTTTCCTCTAAGAGTTTGAAGGTGTCTGGCCTTACATTTAGGTCTTTAATCCATTTTGAGTTTATTTTTGTGTGTGGTGTTAGGGATTGTTCTAATTTCATTCTTTTACATGTAGCTGTCAGGTTTTCCCAACACCACTTATGAAGAGGCTGTCTTTTGTCTATTGTATATCCTTGCCTCCTTTATCAAAGATAAGGTGACCATATGTGTGTGGGTTTATCTCTGGGCTTTCTATACTGTTCCATTGATCTGTATTTTTGTTTTTGTGCCAGTATCATACTGTCTTGATTACTGTAGCTTTGTAGTATAGTCTGAAGTCAGGGAGCCTGATTCCTCCAGCTCCATTTTTCTTTCTCAATATTGCTTTGGGTATTCGGGGTCTTTTGTGTTTCCATAAAATTGTGAAATTTTTTGTCCTAGTTCTGTGAAAAATGCCAGCGGTTGTTTGATTGGGATTGCACTGAATCTGTAGATTGCTTTGGGTAGTAGAGTCATTTTCTCAATGTTGATTCTTCCAACCCAAGAACATGGTATATCTCTCCATTTATTTATATCATATTTAATTTCTTTCATCAGTGTCTTATAATTTTCTGCATACAGATCGTTTGTCTCCGTAGGTAGGTTTATTCCTAGATACTTTATTCTTTTCGTTGCAATGGAAAATGGGAGTGTTTTCTTAATTTCACTTTAAGATTTTTCATCATTAGTGTATAGGAATGCCAGAGATTTCTGTGCATTAATTTTGTATCCTGCTACTCTACCAAATTCATTGATTAGCTCTAGTAGTTTTCTGGTAGCATCTTTAGGATTCTCTACGTATAGTATCATGTCATCTGCAAACAGTGACATCTTTACTTCTTCTTTTCCAATTTGGATTCCTTTTATTTCTTTTTCTTCTCTGACTCCTATGGCTAAAATTTCCAAAATATGTTGAATAATAGTGGTGAGAGTGGGCAACTTTGTCATCTTCCTGATCTTAATGAAAATGGGTTCAGTTTTTCACCAGTGAGGATGATGTTGGCTGCGGGTTTGTCATATATGGTCTTTATTTTGTTGAAGAAAGTTCCCTCTATGCCTACTTCCTGCAGGGTTTTTATCATAAATGGGTGTTGAATTTTGTCAAAAGCTTTCTCTGCATCTATTGAGGTGATCATATGGTTTTTCTCCTTCAATTTGCTAATATGATTTATCACATTGATAAATTTGCGTATATTGAAGAATCCTTGCAATCCTGGAATAAACCCCACTTGATCATGGTGTATGATCCTTTTAATGTGCTGTTGGATTCTGTTTGCTAGTATTTTCTTGAGGATTTTTGCATCTATGTTCATCAGTGACATTGGCCTGTAGAATTCTTTCTTTGTGACACCTTTGTCTGGTTTTGGTATCAGAGTGATGGTGGCCTTGTAGAATGAGTTTGGGTGTGTTCCTCCCTCTCCTATATTTTGGAAGAGTTTGAGAAGGGTAGGTGTTAGCTCTTCTCTACATGTTTTATAGAATTCGCCTGTGAAGCCATCTGGTCCTGGGCTTTTGTTTGTTGGAAGATTTTTAATCACAGTTTCAATTTCAGCGCTTGTGATTTGTCTGTTTATATTTTCTATTTCTTCCTGGTTCAGTCTCGGAAGGTTGTGCATTACTAAGAATTTGTCCATTTCTTCCAGGTTGTCCATTTTATTAGCATAGAGGTGCTTGTAATAATCTCTCATGATCCTTTGTGTTTCTACAGTGTCAGTTGTTACTTCTCCTTTTTCATTTCTAATTCTATTGATTTGTCTTCTCCCTTATTTTCTTGATAAGTCTGGCTAATGGTTTATCAATTTTATTTATATTCTCAAAGAACCAGCTTTTAGTTTTATTGATCTTTGCTATACTTTCCTTCCTTTCTTTTTCATTTATTTATGATCTGATCTTCTTTCTTTCTGCTAACTTTGGGTTTATTTTGTTCTTCTGTCTCTAATTTCTTTAGGTGTAAGGTTAGGTTGTTTATTTGAGATATTTCTTGTTTCTTAAGGTAGGAATGTATTGCTAAAAACTTCCTTCTTAGAACTGCTTTTTCTGCATCTGATAGGTTTTTGGTTGTCGTGTTTTCATTGTCATTTGTTTCTAGGTATTTTTTGATTTCCTCTTTGATTTCTTCCGTGATCTCTTGGTTATTAAGTAGTGTGTGGTTTAGCCTCCATGTGTTTGTATTTCTTACAGACTTTTTCCTCTAATTGATATCTAGTCTCATAGCGCTGTGGTCAGAAAAGATACATGATACGATTTCAATTTTCTTAAATTTACTGAGGGTTGATTTGTGACCCAGGATATGATCTATCCTGGAGAATGTTCCATGAGCACTTGAGAAGAATGTGTATTCTGTTGTTTTGGGATGGAATGTCCTATGAATATCAATTAAGTCCTTATTGTTTAATGTATCATTAAAGCTAGTGTTTCCTTACTTATTTTCATTTGGATGATCTGTCCATTGGAGAAAGTGGGGTGTTAAAGTCCCCTACTATGATTGTGTTACTGTCGATTTCCCCTTTTATGGCTGTTAGTATTTGCCTTATGTATTGAGGTGCTCTTATGTTGGGTGCATAAATATTTACAATTGTTATATCTTCTTCTTGGATTGATCCCTTGATTATTATGTAGTGTCCTTCTTTGTCTCTTGTAATAGTCTTTGTTTTAAAGTCTATTTTGTCTGATATGAGAATTGCTACTCCAGCTTTCTTTTGATTTCCATTTGCATGGAATATCTTTTTCCATCCCCTCAGTTTCAGTCTATATGTGTCCCTAGGTCTGAAGTGGGTCTCTTGTAGACAGCATATATATAGGTCTTGTTTTTGTATCCATTCATCCAATCTATGCCTTTTGGTTGGAGCATGTAATCCATTTACATTTAAGGTAATTATCGATATGTATGTTCCTATTCCCATTTTCTAAATTGTTTTGGGTTTATTATTGTAGGTCTTTTTGTTCTCTTGTGTTTCTTGCCTAGAGAAATCCCTGTACCATTTGTTGTAAAGCTGGTTTTGTGGTGCTGAATTCTCTTAGCTTTTGCTTGTCTGTAAAGGTTTTAATTTCTCCATCAAAGCTGAATGAGATTATTGCTGGGTAGAGTAATCTTGGTTGTAGGTTTTTCTCCTTCATCACTTTAAATATGTCCTGCCACTCCCTTCTGGCTTGCAGAGTTTCTGCTGAAAGATCAGCTGTTAACCTTATGGGGATTCCCTTATGTGTTATTTGTTGTTTTTCCCTTGCTGCTTTTAATATTTTTCTTTGTATTTAATTTTTGATACTTTGATTAATATGTGTATTGGTGTGTTTCTCCTCGGATTTATCCTGTATGGGACCATCTGTGCTTCAGGGACTTGATTAACTATTTCCTTTCCCATATTAGGGAATTTTTCAACTATAACCTCTTCAAATATTTTCTCAGTCCCTTTCTCTACTTCTTCTGGGACACCTATTTTTTGAAAGTTGATGCATTTAATGTTGTGCCAGAAGCCTCTGAGTCTGTCCTCAGTTCTTTTCATTCTTTTTTGTTTATTCTGCTCTGCAGTAGTTATTTCCACAATTTTATCTTCCCGGTCACTTATCCGTTCTTCTGTCTCAGTTATTCTGCTATTGATCCCTTCTAGATAATTTTTAATTTCATTTATTTTGTTGTTCATCACTGTTTGTTTGCTCTTTAGTTCTTCTAGGTCCTTGTTAAACGTTTCTTGTATTTTCTCCATTTTATTTCCATGATTTTGATCATCTTTACTATCATTATTCTGAATTCTTTTTCAGGTAGACTGACTATTTCCTCTTCATTTGTTAGGTCTGGTGGGTTTTTACCTTGCTCCTTCATCTGCTGTGTATTTCTCTGTCTTCTCATTTTGCTTATCTTACTGTGTTTTGGGTCTCCTTTTCACAGGCTGCAGGGTCGTAGTTCCCGTTGTTTTTGGTGCCTGTCCCCAGTGTCTAAGGTTGGTTCAGTGGGTTGTGTAGGCTCCCTGGTGGAGGGGACTAATGCCTGTGTTCTGGTGGATGAGGCTGGGTTTTGTCTTTCTGGTGGGCAGGTCCACATCTGGTGGTGTGTTTTGAGGTGTCTGTGACCTTATTATGATTTTTAGCAGCCTTTTTGCTAATGGATGGTGTTGTGTTCCTGTCTTGCTAGTTGTTTGGCTTAGGGTGTCCAGCACTGTACCTTGCTGGTCATTGAGTGGAGCTGGGTATTGGCATTGAGATGGAGAACTCTGGGAAATTTTCACCGTTTGATATTATGTGGAGCTGGGAGGCCTCTGGTGGACCAGTGTCCTGAACTTGGTTCTCCCACTTCAGTGACACAGCACTGACTCCTGGCTGGAGCACCAAGAGCCTGTCCTCCACACAGCTCAGAATAAAAGGAAGAAAAAGAAGAAAGAAAGAAAGAAAGAAAGAAGAAGATAAAATAAAATAAAGTTATTAAAAATAATCATTTTGAAAAATAATTTTTTAAGTAATAAAAAAAAAGAAAGAAGGACAGACAGAACCCTAGGACAAATGGTGAAAGCAAAGCTATACAGACAAAATGACACACAGAAGCATACACATACACACTCACAAAAGGAGAAAAAGGGAAAAAATATATATATATTGTTGCTCCCAAAGTGCACCTCCTCAATTTGGGATGATTCGTTGCCTATTGAGGTATTCCACAGATGCAGGTATATCAAGTTGATTGTGGAGATTTAATCTGCTGCTCCTGAGACTGCTGGGAGAGATTTCCCTTTCTCTTCTTTGTTCGCACAGCTCCCGGGGCTCAGCTTTGGATGTGACCCCGCCTCTGCGTGTAGGTCGCCGGAGGGCATCTGTTCTTCGCTCAGACAGGACAGGGTTAAAGGAGCCGCTGCTTTGGGGACTCTGGCTCACTGAGGCCGGGGGTGGGGGGGGGGAGGGAGGGGCATGGAGGCAGGGTGAGTCTGCAGCGGCAGAGGCCTCTGTGACGTTGCACCAGCCTGAGGCGCGCCTTGCGTTCTCCTGGGGAAGTTGTCCCTGGATCCCGGGACCCTGGTAGTGGCGGGCTGCACAGGCTCCCCGGAAGTGGAGTGTGGATAGTGACCTCTGCTCGCACACAGGCTTCTTGGTGGCAGCAGCAACAGCCTTAGCGTCTCATGCCCGTCTCTGGGGCCTGTGCTTATGGCCGCGGCTCGCCCCTGTCTCTGGAGCTCCTTTAAGCGGCACTCTGAATCCCCTCTCCTCGCGCACCAGGAAACAAAGAGGTAAGAAAAAGTCTCTTGCCTCTTCGGCAGGTCCAGACTTTTCCCTGGACTCCCTCCCGGCTAGCCGTGGTGCACCAACCCCCTGCAGGCTGTGTTCACACCGCCAACCCTAGTCTTGTCCCTGCGCTCCGACTGAAGCCCAAGCCTCAGCTCCCAGACCCCAGCCCTGCCCGCCCCGGCAGGTGAGCAGACAAGCCTTTCATGCTGGTGAGTGCCTGTTGGCTCAGATCCTCTGTGAGGGAATCTCCCCACTTTGCCCTCAGCAGCCCTGTTACTGTGCTCTCCTCCATGGCTCTGAAGCTTCTCCCCTCCGCCACCCGCAATCTCCGTCCACGAAGAGGCTTCCTAGTGTGTGGAAACCTTTCCTCCTTCACGGCTCCCTCTCACTGGTGCAGGTCCCATCCCTATTCTTTTGTCTCTGTTTATTCTTTTTTCTTTTGCCCTACCCAGGTACATGGGGAGTTTCTTGCATTTTGGAAGGTCTGAGGTCTTCTGCCAGCATTCAGTAGGTGTTCTGTGGGAGTTGTTCCACGTGTAGATGTATTTCTGATGTATTTGTGGGGAGGAAGGTGATCTCCACGTCTTACTCCTCTGCTGTCTCGAAGGTCTTCTCCTCTTGTGTATTTTGGCTCACTCTGTCTGTTACACTTGGGGCAAAAGTAGATTTTGTACTTCTGGGTAATTCGGTCAGAATCTTTCTCCACAGGTTCCTATCACTTCTTGCCCACCTAAGAAGATGATAGCAACATCAGTTCCTTAAATTATTTTCTGGATGCTGAGTTACTTTTCTTTTTAGTTTACTGTAGTGGTGTCAGAGCACAGAAAGAGTGATTATTCTGTCTTTCATGTCTTATTACATGTTTTAATACTTAAGTGAGATTTACACAAATGCAACTAGCAATTTAATTCAGGTTAAGGGGTTGCAAGAGAATGGGGAAAAATTCTGTAGCTCCTCCCACCCCTACTTCTATACACACCAAACTCCCTTGGTGTGCATCAACCCTCATCTTGTCCTGGAGGAGACATGGCCTTAGTATAATTTTATCTGTTATCCCATTAAATTATTTTTCTCATATAAAAGCTGCACATATTTATTGTAAAAATTTTGGAAAATGTGGGAAAAGACAAAGAATAAAATAAATATAATCTCATATCTACTTCCTTTATAGAGGTTCATTATGTGGTATTTGAAAATATTTATTTCCTTGGATGCAAAATGAATTATTTTTCTTTAGACAGAATTCAGGTACAGTAAGTTGAAAACATCAAATTCTGTTTAGAGAGAATGGAAAAGCATTCAGGTAAAATAGTTCTAAATGTTACGTTTTTCTTTTGACATAGTAATAAAAAATAATTGTACATTTGTTTATTTGCCACTATTTCAAATGTCACTCACACATGTTTTTTAAATATTTTGCCTGATATATATTCAAAGTCTGTAAAAGAGATTATACAAAAGGGAATATTTCTAAGATTATGTTTTAATAATTTATGAAAGATGGTGATGTTTGCAATTCTGCCCAGAGAAGTCATCATAGTGATTTGGTGGTAAGAAATGTTGTTATTCATAGTTTCCCCTAAAGCCAGCTAAATCTGTACTGATAAAACTTTGAATCTCCTTTCACCTGACTTAAAAGAGTCACCTCTCATAACCTGTCAAGTGTGGGGAAATATTACAAGAGGCAAAAAGAGGAGAAAACACACAAGTTTAAGAGGGTATCCATAAAGCTGTCAAATATCTAAGGATAGGCAAAAATTCTCTCTCATAGTCCCTTTTCTTGATTTAAACAGAAAGCACTTCTATAGCATAACCCTCTCAGAGTGAAAGTACAGACAGTTCTTCAGAAATTATAGTCTAAAAGGACCACAGATTTTCTTTTCTCTGAATAAATGTTTCTTTTCTTTCCTATTCTTACCTTTCCTTCTTTCCTTCCTTCCTTCTTTCTTTCTATTCACATGTAATTGACATACAATATCATATTTGTTTCAGTTGTACATCACAGTGATTCAATATTTATATAAAATTAAAATGATCCTCATAATAAGTCTAGTTACTATCAGTTACCATACAAAGTTAGTACAATATTATTGACTATTTTCCCTATGGACTGTATATTACATCCCCATGACATTTATTTTTATAACTGGAAGTCTGTACCTCTTTAACCCCTTCACATATTTCACCTGCCTCCCCAATACCCATTTTCTCTGGCAACCACCAGTTTGTTTTCTATATCTATGAGTCTGTTTTTCTTTTATTTGTTTGTTTTGTTTTATAGATTCCACATATAAGTGAAATTCTACTGTAATTGTCTTTCTTTGTCTGACTTATTTCACTTATCATAATATAATCTAGGTCCATCCATGTTGTTGCAAATGGCAGGATTTCATTCTTTTTTATGGCTGAATAATATTCCATTTCATATATATATATGTATATATGTATAAATACATATATACATACACACACACACACACACACACACACACACACACACACCCCATATGTTCTTTATCCATTCATCTATTAATATCGTTCCTTGTAGGTTGCTTCTGTACCTTAGCTATTGTGAATAAAGCTACAATGAACATTGGAGTGCATATACATTTTTTACCTTAGTGTTTCTATTTTCTTCAGATAAATACCCATATCTGGAAATGCTGAGTCATATGGTACTTCTACTTTTACTTTTTGAGGAAACTTCATAAAGTTTTCCCTAGTGCCTGCACCAATTTATGAAATTAATGATCCCACCAACAGTACACAACTCTTCCCTTATTTCCACATTCTTGCCAACACTTGATATTTCCTGTCTTTTTGATAACAGCCATTCTGACAGGTGTGAGGTGATATCTCATTGTGGTTTTGATTTGCATTTCCCTGATGATTAGTGATGTTGAGCACGTTTTCATATGCCTGTTGGCCAGCTGTCTCTGGTTTTGGAAAAATATCTATTCATGTTCTCTGCCTATTTTTTAAAATCAGGTTGTTTATTCATTTTTTGATATTAAATTGTAGGTGTTCTTTGTATATTTTGGATATTAACCTCTTATTGAAAATATGATTTGCAAACACCTTCTCACATTAAGTAGGTTGCCTTCTTGTTTTGTTAGTGGTTTCCTTTGCTGTGCAAAAACTTTTTATTTTGATGTAGTACCATTTGTTGACCATGTGCTTTTATTGCCCTTTCCTGAGAAGGCAAGGCCAAAAATAAATGTCAAAGAGGATATTGCATTTGTTTTTTTCTATGAATTTTATGGTTTCAGGTCTTACATTCAAGTCTTTAATCCCTTTTGAATTTATCTTTGTAAATGGTGTAAAATAGTGATTCAGTTTCATTCATTTGCAAGTATTTCTCCAGGTTGCCCAATACCATTTATTGAAGAAAGCCTTTTCTCCATTGTATATTCTTGCCTCCTTTGTCATATATTAATTGACTTTAAGTGTGTGGGTTTATTTCTGGACCCTCTACAATGGTCCATTAATGTATGCATCTCTTTCCATGCCAGTATCACACTGTTTTGATTAATATAGCTTGTAGTAAAATCAGGAGTCATAAATGTCCATATTTTTTCTTCTTTCTGAAGATTGTTTTGGCTATTTGAGGTTTTTATGGTCCTATACACAATTTAGGATTTTTTTGTGTGTGTGTGGTACGCGGGCCTCTCACCGCTGTGGCCTCTCCCATTTCAGAGCACAGGCTCTGGACGCGCAGACTCAGCGGCCATGGCTCATGGGCCCAGCCGCTCCATGGCATGTGGGATCCTCGCAGACCGGGGCATGAACCCGTGTCCCCTGCATCGGCAGGCAGACTCTCAACCACTGCGCCACCAGGGAAGCCCAACACATTTTAGGATTTTTGTTCTACTTCTGTGAAAACTTCCGTTGATATTTTGATAGGGATTGTATTGAATCTGTAGGTTGCTTTGGGTTGTATAGACATTTTAACAATTTTAATGCTTCTAATCCATGAGCATGGTTTATCTTTCCATTTATTTATGAATTCTTCAGTTTCTTTCATCAGTGTCTTATACCTTTCACAGTGTAGGTCTTTCACCTACATAGTGAAATTTAGTCCTAAGTATTATATTTTTCTAATGTAACTGAGAATTATTTTAATTTTTTAAATTGATGTATAGTTGATTTACAATGTTGTGTTAGTTTCTGGTGTAAGGCAAAGTGATATATATATATTATATTCATATCATATATAAATAATATATTATATTATATATTATGATAATATATAATATATATAGATATATATGTATT
>NW_021703771.1:4790787-4987808 GCF_005190385.1 Monodon monoceros | reverse complement strand
TTATAATAATATATTATATATTATTGTAATATATGTATTATATATTACTATATGATATATCATATAATTGAAGTATATACATATATGAATATATTTTATTATATATATTATATGCAATGTTATATATATATTATATATAATATAAGAAAATCATATATTAATATTATAACTATATAAAAATATGTAAATATATAAAAATATATAAATATGAATATAAGTTAGTATATAAATATAAATAGTATAAATGTAAGTATATTATATTAAACTATAAATATAAATATTTTGAATTATGTATTATATATATTATGTATGGGATAAACATACTAATATATGTATATATCATATATATGAATATATATAATGTACAATATAATTATATATTATTTTATTTTGTTTTATTATTATATAATATATGTATATATTCATATACTATGTATTTTATATGCGTTATATATTATATATCATATATAAATATAAAATATAATTATATATATTTTATGTATTATATATGATATATTCATGTAACATACATGTTATACATTATATAATAATATATATTATATAATTATATATATTTCATATTGTATTATATTTTTATGTTTTGTTTTATTATATTATAGTATATATTATATATTATTATATATTACATATAATTATATATTATTGTAGATTATATATTATACCATATATTTATATATTATATAATATATTATGTAAAATATATTTTATATTTTTTATTATAATATATTATATTATTCTTACAACATATTATTATATAATAATAGTTATATAATATTATAATAATATAATAATTATATAACATGCTATAGGATATATATTGTTATATATTATTACATGTTAGTATATATTATTATAGTCATATGTTATAATAATATATAATATTATTGTTATAATATATATTATTATATCTTATAACATATTATATTTTAATATATTTAATATATATTATAATTATATATTATATTGTATATATTATGTGATATATATATTGTATACATTATAATATATTATATATATAACTATATATATAATATGCTTTTCCATTATGGCTTATTATAGGATATTAAATATAGTTCCCTATGCTATACAGCAGAACCTGTTTTATCTATTTTATACGTAGTAGTGTGTATCTGCTAATCCCAAACTCCTAAATTATCCCTCCCCCACCCTCTTTCCTTTTTGGTAACCATGAGTTCATTTTCTATGTCTGTGAATCTGTTCCTGTTTCTTAAATAAGTTCTTTTTGTGTCATATTTTATATTCCACATGTCAGCAATATCATATGGTATTTGGCTTTCTCTTCCTGACTTACTTCACTTAGTATGATAATCTCTACATCCATCCATGTTGCTGCAAACTGCATTATTTATTTTTTATGGCTGAGTAATATTCCATTGTGTGTATATGTATGTATGTATATATATATATATATATATGTATATATATCACATGAAATGTCCTTCCATCCATGGACATTTAGGTTGTTTCCATGTCTTGGGTATTGTAAATAGTGCTGCTATTAACATTGGGGTGCACGTATATGTTCCAATTGTAGTTTTCTCTGGATATATGCCCAGGAGTGGGATTGCTGGATCATATGGCAACTCTATTTTTAGTTTTTTGAGGAAAAGATGCTTGGTATGATTGCAATCTTCTTACATTTGATACTTGTATTTTTGCTTCATATGTGATTTCCTGGAGAACATTCCATGTGCACTGGAAAATAATGTGTGTTCTGCTGCTTTTGGATGGAATGTTCTATATATATGTCTCTTAAGTCTATCTGGTCTAATGTGTTGTGTGAGGCCAGTGTTTCCTTATTGATTTTCTCTGGATGATGTGTCCATTGATGTAAAGTGAGACCTTAGACTCTTATTGTATTACTGTCAATTTCTCCTTTTATGTCTGTTAATATTTACTTCAAATATTTATGCTCCTATATTGGGTGCATAAATATTTACAACTGTTATATCCTATTATTGGACTGTCCCCTTTAATATTAAGTAATATTCTTCTTTATCTTTTATTACAATATTTGTTTTAAACTATATTTTACCTGATATAAGTATTACCACCTCAGTTTTCTTGTCATTTCCATTTTTATGGAATATCTTTTTCCATCTCTTCCTTTTCAGTCTAAGTTTGTCTTCAATCTGAAGCAAATTCTTGTAAGCAGCATATGTATGTCCCTTGGTATTTTAATTCATTCAGAATACCCTATGCCTTTTGATTGGGGCAATTAGTCTATTTACATTTAAAGCAATTATTGATAGGTTCAAACTTATTTCATTTTGTTCATTATTTTCTGGTTACTTTTGTAATTCTTCTCTGTTCCCTTCTTCTCTTGTTCTTTTTTCTTCTGGTCTGATGATTTTCTTTAGTGTTATATTTGGATATGTTTCTCTTTAATTTTTTGTGTATCTATAATAGGTTTTGGGTTTGTGGTTACCATGAGGTTTATATATAACAATCGATATATAAAGCAGCCTATTTTAAGTTGATAGTCACATAAGTGTGAACACACTGTAAAAACACTACATTTTTACTACTTCCCCCACATTTTATTTTTACATCATATTTTACATCTTTTTATTTTGTGAATCCCTTAACTACTTATTGTAGTGCTAGCTGTTTGTACTTTTGTCTTTTAATCTTCATGTTGTTTTATAAGTGGTTGATCCACTACCTTTCCTATATATTTGCTCTTACCAATGAGTCTTTTCTTTCATATTATTTCTTATTTCTAGTAAAACCTTTTTCTTTTCCATGTAAACGTTTCCTGTAAGGCCAGTTTAGTGGTTATGAACTCCTTTAGTTTTTTCTTGTCTGGGAAATTCTTTATCTCTCCTTCATATCTGAATGATAACCTTGCTGGGTAGAATATTCTTGGTTGTACATTTTTCTTTTCAGAACTTTGAATATATCATGACACTTCCTTCTGGCCTGTGAATTTTCTGTCAAAAAAATCCATTTATAGTCTTAAGGAGGTTTCTTTATATATAACTATTTTTTTTCCTCTTTCTGCCTTAAAAATTATCTCTTTATTTTGACTTTTCAATTATAATGTGTCTTGGTGTGGATCTCTTTGGGTTCATCTTGTTTAGGATTCTCTGTGTTTCCTCCATGTGGAAATCTGTTTCCTTCCCTAGGTTAGGGAAGTTTTCACCTATTATTTCTTCAAATAGATTTTCTGCCTCTTTCTCTCTTTCTTCTCCTTATGGGGCCCTAAGAATGCAAATGTTAGTATGCTTGATGTTGTCTCAGAGGTTCCTTAAACTAGTCTCATTTTTTTTTTTTTTTTTTTGTGGTATGCAGGCCTCTCACTGTTGTGGCCTCTCCCATTGCGGAGCACAGGCTCCGGATGCACAGGCTCAGCAGCCATGGTTCACGGGCCCAGCCACTCCACAGCATGTGGGATCTTCCCGGACCGGGGCATGAACCCGTGTCCCCTGCATCGGCAGGTGGACTCTCAACCACTGCACCACCAGGGAAGCCCAAACTAGTCTCATTTTTAAAGATTCTTTTTTCTTTTTGCTGTTCTGATAGGATGATTTCCAGTACTCTGTCTTTCAGATCACCAGTCCATTCTCCTATATCATCCAATCTGGTGTTGGTTCCCTCTAGTGTATTTTTCTTTGTTATTGTGTTTGTCAGCCCTGATTGTGTTCTTTATTACATTTTGTAACTCATTGTGGAAGTTCTCACTGTGTTCATTCTTTCTTCTCTCATGTTACTTGAGCAACTTTATTACTATTCCTTTGAATTTTTTATCAGGCGATTACTTATCTCCATGTCAGTAGGGTCTTTTTCTGAGGTTTTCCCTTGTTCTTTTGTTTGGAACATATTTCTCTGTTTACTCATTTTCTTGGCTCTCTGTTGTTGTTGTTTTTTATTTTATTTATTTATTTTTTTGCTTCTATGTATTAGGCAAAACTAGCGCCTCTCTCAGTCTTGAAGGAGTAGCCTTGTGTAGGTGATGATACTTCCCATTTAACCCTGCCCTATCTCTTTGTTGTCTCGAATTTTTGTGGTTGTCTATACGTCTGGTTTATTCTTAATATGTCCCTGCTGTTGTGAGTGTGTCAAGATCTGTTAGTGTTCCAAGTGGAGGAATCTCATTTAGCACCTAGTTTCAGCCTGATTGAAGCCAGACTCTCAGGCTGCAGCTAAAGTATGCAAATATATACAGTCTCATAGGGCAACAATTATAATACCTAGCTACTGTCAGTCTAGAAGATCTGGAGAGCACAGCTGTAGAGTTCACACCTTCAGTTGAGTGTAAAGTCTCCTTTCTTAGAGGCCTCATCAAGCTGTAATGAGCCAAAGAGGTGTGCAGGAATGGTATCTCCCTGCTTATGTTCCCTGGGAGCTCCTCCTAAGCCTCTAGAGATGTGTTATGCCTGAAGCCTGTCCCTCAGGGTAAAGCTCCAAGTTAAGTAAAGAGGCTTCTTTCACAGGAAGACTAAGGCTGTGGTTCAGTTGGCATCTGTGCAGTGATAAGAATGGTTTTCCTGATTGTTAGAGTCCTATGAAGTTCAGAAACTCTAGCTCTCTTGGTGATGAAGGGGTATCTCCAGTGTGGATTGTGCATACCTACTGGCTTTAGATAAGCAACTGGAGAGGGCTTGCTCTCTTGCTTCAAAAAGGCAAAATGGGGCTTCCCTGGTGGTGCAGTGGTTGAGAGTCCGCCTGCCGATGCAGGGCACACAGGTTCGTGCCCTGGTCCAGGAGGATCCCATATGCCTCAGAGCAGCTGGGCCTGTGAGCCGTGGCTGTTGGGCCTGCACGTCTGGAGCCTGTGCTCTGCAACGGGAGAGGCCACAGCAGTGAGAGGCCCATGTACTGCAACAACAACAACAATAGAAAAACAACTGGAAAAAGACAAAATGACATGACACATGCACCTGTGGGTTTCAGCAGTGCAACATGGAGTGCCTTTTCTGTGTGCATGCATCAACTATAGGCCAAGAGTGGGCAAATACTGTGACTGTCACCCACCAGCCCCAGCCAGGGGGCAGGGGAGTGTCACAGCTACCTGCACTTGCAGACTTTAGCTAGAGTGCAGAATGCTGCAGAGTTTCATGCTCACCTGCCACAACCAAGGAGCAGGGGAGCGCTGCAGTCACTGGACTTCTCCAGCTTCAGCAGGTAGTGGGATAGTGTCATGATTGCTTGCTCCCTCATCTAAGCTTGCCCACTTATGCTAGTAGGTTAGGTGGGGATTAGAACAATGGCATCCACCAGTGCCTTCATCTCCAGGGAACATTTGAACCCTCCCCTGTTCCTCCAGCTATGATTTTAGATTTGTAAATGACTCTCTTTCACATATAGCCTTGGCACTTTTCAAACTGCTGTTACTTTGCTAGGTCTTGTGGTGAGGGAAACCCCACATGGACCTTTTAAGAGGACAGTCTCTGTTTCCTATAGCACTTTGGGACCCTTGGATATCAGCCTCATTGGTTTTCTAAGCCAGACATTTTAGGACCTCACCTCTCTGGTGTAGGTTCCAGGGACACAGTGCCTGATGTGGGTGATCTCCTGGAGAAGCACCTACGACGTGAGATCCCTCCCTATTGTGTTTTACCTCACCAGGGCTGAGATTTCTGGCCAGACTGTCTCACTGCATCTTTTACACATCTCAGTGTGGTCCTTTTTATTCTTTGTTGTGAAATAGATGTTCAGCTAGTTCTCAGGTTCTTTTCAGAGGGAATTAGTCCATACGCAGCTGCATACTTGTTGTGTCCATGGAAAGAGGTAAGCTTAGGTTCTTCCTACACTGTCATCTTGAACAACCTCCCTTTGCAACTGACTTTTGTATATTAACATTGTTTCCTAAAATCTTGCTATAATTACTTATTAGTTCCAGGAGGTTTTTTTTTATTCTTTCAGATTTCTATGTAGATAATCATGTTATCTGTGAACAAATCAGTTTTATGTCATTCTTCCCAATTTTATACTTTATGTTTCTTGCTTCCTTTCATGATCAAGGACTTCCAGTATGATGTTGGAAAGGAATGGTGAGAGCGGACATTCTTCCTGATCTTACTGCAAAAGCTTCAAGTTTCTCACCATTAAGTGTGATGTTAGGTGTAGATTTTTTTTTTTTCCTTCTGTAGCTATTCTTTCCAAATTGAGAAGAGTTCCTTTCAATTCCTGTTTCCTGAGAGGTTTTCTTTTTATATCATGAATGGGCACTGGATTTTGTCAATTCCTTTTCTGCATTTATTGATATGATCATGTGATTTATCTTTTATAGTCTGTTGATGAGTTACATTAATTTATTTTTAGTATTAAACTAGTCTTACATACTTGCAGTAAATCTCACCTAGTTGTGGTATATAATTGTTTTTATACATTTTTGGGTTTGATATGCTAATGTTTTGTTGAAATTTTTGCACCTATGATCCTGAGAGATACTTTTCTTTTTTTAATCTTGTAATGTCTTTTTCTGGTTTTGATAGTAGGGTAATGCTGGCCTCATAGAATGAGTTAAGAAGCATCCCCTTAGCTTCTACCCTCCAATAGAGATGACAAAGAATTGGTATAATTTTTTCCTTTAATATTTGGTAGAGTTCTCCAATGAATCCATCTGGGCATGGTACTTTCTGTTTTGGAAGGTCCTTAACTAGTTATTCAATTTGTTTAGTAGATATAGGCCTATTCAGATCATCTATTTCTTCTTCTGTGAAATGGCAGGGTTGTCTTTCAAGAAATTGGTCCATTTAATCTAGGTTATCAAATTTGTGGGCATAAAGTTGTTTTTAGTATTACTTTATTATTCTCCTAATTTCCATGGAATCTGTAGTTGTCTTCTCTTTCATTTCTGATATTACTAATTTATGCCATTGCTCTCTCTCTCTCTCCTTTTATTTAGCCTGGCTAAAGTCTTACTGATTTTATTGACTTTTTTCAAAGAACCAGCTTTTGGTTCTGTTGATTTTTCTCAATTGATTTCCTATTTTCAGTTTTCATTGATTTCTGTCCTATTTCTTATGATTTTTTTCACCTCATTTTGGATCTAATTTGCCCCTTTTTTCTAGTTTCCTAATGTGGTAACTTACATGATTGATTTTATTTTTTTTTTAACTTTTTAATTTTATATTGGAGTATAGCTGATTAACAATGTTGTGATAGTTTCAGGTACACAGCAAAGTGACTCAGTCGTACATATACATGTATCCATTCTCCCCCAGACTCATCTCCCATCCAGGCTGCCATATAACATTGAGCAGAGTTCCTTGTGCTATACAGTAGGTCCTTGTTGGTTATCCTTTTTAAACATAACAGTGTGTACATGTCAATCCCCAAATCCATAACTATTCCTTCTCTCCACCCTTCCCTCCCGGTAACCATAAACTCATTCTCTAAGTCTGTGAGTCTGTTTCTGTTTTGTAAATACATTAATTTGTATCATTTATTTTTAGATTCAGCATATAAGTGATATCATACAATATTTCTCTCTCTGTCTGACTTACTTCACTCAGTATGACAATATCTAGATCCATCCATGTTGCTGTAAGTGGCATAATCTCATTCTTTTTTACAGCTGAGTATAGTGCACTGTATATATGTACCATATCTTCTTAATCCATTCCTCTGTCGATGGACATTCCATGTCTTGGCTATTGTAAACAGTGCTGCAATGAACATTGGAGTGCATGTATCCTTTCTGACCATGTTTTTCTCCAGATATATGCCCAGGAGTGGGATTGTAGGGTCATATGGTAGTTCTATTTTTAGTTTTTGAAGGAATCTCCATGCTGTTCTCCATGGTGGCTGTACCAATTTACATTCCCACCAACAGTGTAGGAGGGTTTCCTTCTCTCCACACCCTCTCCAGTATTTATTGTTTGTGGATTTTTTGATGATAGCCATTTTGACTGGTGTGGGGTGATATCTCGTTGTAGTTTTGATTTGCATTTCTGCAATCATTAGCGATGTTGAACATCTTTTCATGTGCTTCTTGGCCATTCATATGTCTTCCTTGGAAAAATGTCTATTTAGGTCTTATGCCCATTTTATGATCAGGTTGTTTGTTTTGATGATATTAAGCTTTGTGTAAATTTTGGAGACTCATCCGTTGTCAGTCACATAATTTTCAAATATTTTCTCCCTATCTGTGGGTTGTCTTTTTGTTTTGTTTATGGTTTCCTTTGCCGTGCAAAAGCTTTTGAGTTTAATTAGGCCTCATTTGTTTATTTTTGTTTTTATTTCCATTACTCTGGGAGACAGATCAGACAAGATATTGCTGTAATTTATGTCAGAGAGTGTTCTGCCTATGCTTTCCTCTAAGAGTTTTTACAGTGTCCGGTCTCACATTTAGGTCTTTAATCCATTTTGAGTTTATTTTTGTGTATGGTGTTAAAGAATTATCTAATATCATTTTTTTACATGTAGCTGTCCAGTTTTCCCAGCACCATTTGTTGAAGAGACTTTCTTTCCACCATTGTATAGTCTTGCCTCCTCTGTCATAGATTAATTGACCATAGGTGTGTGGGTTTATTTCTAGGCTTTCTATTCTGTTCCATTGATCTATAGTTCCATTTTTATGTCAGTAGTATAATCTTTGATGAATATAGCTTTGTAGTGTAGTCTGATGTCAGGGAACCTGATTCCTCAAGCTCAATTTTTCTTTCTCAAGACTGCTTTGGCTATTCAGTGTCTTTTGTGTCTCCATACAAATTTTAAGATATTTTTTTCTAGTTCTGTGAAAAATGCCATTGGTTATTGGATAGGAATTGCACTGAATCTGTAGATTGCCTTGGGTAGTAT
This sequence comes from Monodon monoceros, assembly GCF_005190385.1. Lineage (NCBI taxonomy): Eukaryota > Metazoa > Chordata > Mammalia > Artiodactyla > Monodontidae > Monodon > Monodon monoceros. Next base: position 4,979,015 of record NW_021703771.1, on the reverse strand, counting down.
AGTCATTTTGACAATATTTATTCTTCCAATCCAAGAACATGGTGTACCTTTCCTGTTTGTGTCTGATTTCTTTCATCAGCATCTTATAGTTTCTGGAGTATAGGTCTTTTGTCTCCTTAGGTAGGTGTATTTCTAGTTGTGTTATTCTTTTTAATGCAATGGTAAATGGATTGTTTCTTAAGTTTCTCTTTCTTATCTTACATTGTTAGTGTAAAATGCAACAGATTTCTGTGTATTAGTTTTGTCACCTGCAACTTCACTGATGAGCTATAGTAATTTTCTGGTAGTGTCTTTAGGATTTTCTATGTATAGTATCATGTCATCTGCAAACAGTGACAGTTTAACTTCTTCTTTTCCAGTTTGGATTCCTTTTATTTCTTTTTCTTCCCTGATGGCCGTGGTTAGGACTTCCAAAACTATGTTGAATACAAGTGGTGAGAGTAGGCATCCTTGTCTTGCTCCTGATCTTAGAGGAAATGCTTTCAGCTTTTCACCGTTAAGTATGATGCTAGCTCTAGGTTTGTCGTATATGGCCTTTGTTATGTTGAGGTAGGTTCCCTCTATGCCCACTTTCTGGAGAGTTTTTATCATAAATATTTGCTGAATTTTGTCAAAAGCTTTTTCTGCATCTATTCAGATGATCACATGGTTTTTATTGGTCAATTTGTCAATGTGGTGTATCACACTGATTAATTTGTGGATATTGAAAAATCCTTGCATCCCTGGGATAAATCCCACTTGATCATGGTGTATGATCTTTTTAATGTATTGCTGGATTCGAATTGCTAATATTTTGTTGAGGATTTTTGCATCTATGATAATCAGTGATATTGGCCTGTAATTTTCTTTTTTAGTGGTATCTTTGTCTGGTTTTGTATCAGGGTTATATTGACTTCTTAAAATGAGTTTGGAAGCTTTCCTTCCTCTGCAATTTTTTGGAACAGTTTCAGAAAGGTAGGTGTTAGCTCTTCTCTAAATGTTTGATAGAATTCGCCTATGAAGCCATCAGGTCCTGGACTTTTGTTTGTTGGGAGTTTTTAAATTACAGTTTCAATTTCAGTGCCTGTGATTGGTCTGTTCATATTTTCTAATTCTTCCTGGTTTAGTCTTAGGAGACTATACCTTTCTATGAATTTGTCCATTTCTTCCAGGTTGTCCATTTTATTGGCCTACAGTTGCATATAGTAGTCTCTTATGATCCTTTGTATTTCTGTGGTGTCATTTGTAACTTCTCCTGTTTCATTTCTAATTTTATTGATTTGAGTCCTCTTCCTTTTTTTTAGTGAGTCTGGCTAAATGTTTATCAATTTTGTTTATCTTTTCAAAGAACAAGCTTTTAGTTTTGTTGACCTTTGCTATTGTCTTATTTGTCTCTGTTTCATTTATTTCTGCTCTGATGTTTATGATTTCTTTCCTTCTCACTTTCAGTTTTGTTTGTTCTTCTTTCTCTAGTGGCTTTAGGTGTGGCTTTACATAGCTTATTTGAGATTTTTCATGTTTCGTGAGGTAAGATTGTATTGCTATAAACTTTCCTGTTAGAATTGCTTTTGCTGCATCCCATAGACTTTGGATCATTGTGCTTTCATTTTCATTTGTCTCTAGGTATTTTTTGATTTCCTCTTTGATTTCTTCAGTGATCCATTGGTTTAGTAGCATATTGTTTAGCCTCCTCGTGTTTGTGTTTTTGTAGTTATTTCTCTTGTAGTTTATTTCTAATCTCATAGCGTTGTGGTTGGAAAAGATGGTTGGTATGATTTCCATTTCCTTAAATTTACCGAGGCTCGCTTTTTGGCCCAAGATGTAGTCAATCTTGGAGAATATTCTGTGTGCACTTGAGAAGAATCTGTATTCTTCTGCGTTTGGATGGAGTGCTGTATAAATATCAATTAAGTCCATCTAGTCTAATGTGTCATTTAAGGCCTGTGTTTCCTTATTGATTTTCTTTCTGGATGATCTTTCCATTTATGAAAGTGGGGTGTTAAAGTCCCACACTATTATTGCTTTACTGTCAATTTCTCCCTTTATGACTGTTAGTATTTGCCTTATATAGTGAGGCGCTCCTATGATGAGTGCATATATGTTTGCAATTGTTATATCTTCTTCTTGGATTGCTCCCTTGATTGTTATGTAGTGTCCTTCTCTGTCTCTTATAACAGTATTTTTAAGTCTATTTTGTCTGATAAGAGTATTGTTACTTGAGCTTTCTTTTGATTTTCATTTGCATGGAATATCTTCTTCCATCCCATCACTTTCAGTTTGTATGTGTCCTTAGGTCTGAGGGGGGTCTCTTGTAGACAGCATATATATGGGTCTTGTTTTCATATCCATTCAGCCAGTCTATGTCTTTTGGTTGGAGCATTTAATCCATTTACATTTAAGGTAATTATTGATATGTGTGTTCCTATTGCCATTTTCTTAATTGTTTTGGGTTTGTTTTTTTAGATCTTTTTTTTTCTTTCCTCTTTTCATCTCTTCTCTTGTGGTTTGATGACCATCTTTACTGTTGTGTTTGGGTTGGTTTTTCTTTTTTGTGTGTGTATCTATTGTAGTTTTTTGGTTTGCTATTCCCATGAGGTTTCAATATAGCAGTCTATATATGTACAGGTTGTTTTAAGTTGCTAATCTCTTTCCCACCTAGAGGAGTTCCTTTAGCATTTGTTGCAAAGCTGGTCTAGTGGTGCTGAATTCGCTTAGCTTTCGCTTGTCTGTAAAGCTTTTGAGTTTTCCATCAGATCTGAATGAGAGCCTTTCTGGGTAGAGTATTCTTGGTTGTAGGTTCTTCCCTTTCATCACTTTAAATATATCATGACACTCCCTTCTGGCTTGCAAAGTTTCCACTGAGAAATCAGCTTTTAACTTTATGGGAGTTCCCTTGTATGTTATTTGTCATTTTTCCCTTGTTGCTGTTAATAATTTTTCTTTGCCTTTAATTTATGTCAATTTGATTACTATGTGTCCTGGTGTGATTCTCCTTGGATTTATCCTGCCTGGGACTCTCTGCACTTCCTGGACTTGGGTGGCTATTTCCCTTCCCATGTTAGGGAAGTTTTCGACTATAATCTCTTCAAATATTTTCTCTGGTCTTTCTCTCTCTCTTCTCCTTCTGGGACCTCTATAATGCAAATGTTCATGCATTTTATGTTGTCCCAGAGGTCTCTTAGGCTGTCTTCATTTTTTTTTTTTTTTGTCTTCATTTCTTTTCATTCTTTTTTCTTTATTCTGTTCCATGGCAGTGATTTCCACCATTCTGTCTTCCAGGTCCCTTCTTTGTCCTTCTGCCTCAGTTATTCTATTGATTCCTTCTAGTGTATTTTTCATTTCAGTTACTGTATTGTTCATCTCTGTTTGTTCTTTACTTCTTCTAGGTCTTTGTTAAACATTTCTTGTATCTCTCGATCCTCACCTCCATTCTTTTTCTGAGGTCCTGGATCATCTTCACTATCATTATTCTGAATTCTTTTTGTGGAAGGTTTCCTATTTCCACTTCATTTAGTTGTTTTTCTGGGGTTTTATCTGGTTCCTTCATCTAAGACATAATCCTTTGCCTTTTCATTTTGTCTATCTTTCTGTGATTGTCATTTTCATTCTGCAGGCTGCAGGACTGTAGTTCTTCTTGCTCTGCTCTCTGCCCTCTGGTGGATGAGGCTACCTAAGAGGCCTGTGCAAGCTTCCTGATGGGAGGGACTGGTGGTGGGTAGAGCTGGCTGTTGCTCTGGTGGTCAGAGCTCAGTAAAACTTTAATCCACTTGTCTGCTGATGGGTGGGGCTGTGTTCCTTCCCTGTTGGTTGTTTGGCTTGAGATGACCCAGCATTGGAGCCTACAGTCTCTTTGGTGGGGCTAATAATGGTGGACTCCAGGAGGGCTCACACCAATGAGTACTTCCCAGAACTTCTGCTGCCAGTGTCCTTGTCACTGTGGTGAGCCATAGCTGCCCCCCACCTCTGCAGGACACCCTCCAGCACTAGTAGGTATGTCTGGTCAGTCTCCTATGGGGTCACTTCTCCTTCCCCCTGCATCCTGGTGTGCACAAGACTTTGTGTGTGCCCTCCAAGAGTGGAGTCTCTGTTTCCCCCAGTCCTGCCAATGTCCTGCAATCAAATCCCACTGGCCTTCAAAGCTTGATTCTCTGGGGATTCCTCCTCCTGTTGCCAGACCTCCAGGTTGGGAAGCATGACATGGGGTTCAGAACTTTCACCCCAGTGGGTGAACTTCTGTGGTATAATTGTTCTCCAGTTTGTGAGTTGCCCATCCATGGTTGTGGGATTTGATTTTATTGTGATTGTGCCCCTCTTACCATCTTGCAGCTTCTCCTTTGTCTTTGGATGAATCTTTTTTAGTGAGGTTCAGTGCCTTCCTATTGATGATTGTTCAGCAGTTAGTTGTGATTCCGGTGTTCTCACAAGAAGGAGTGAGCGCATGTCCTTCTATTCCACCATCTTGAACCAATCCACATGATTGATTTTAGATCTTCTTTTCTAATATATGCATTCAATGGTATAACTATACCTCTAATCACTGCATTTAGTACATCCCACACATTTTAGTATATTTTGATTTCATTTTCATTTTTTTGAAATATTTTATTTCTCTTGAGTTTTCTTCTTTGACCCATGTGTTATTTAGAAGTATGTTGTTTAATGTTCACTTTAAATCATTAGGGATTTTTCATTTATCTTTCTGTTAGCAATTCCTAGTTTAATTCTACTGTGGTCTGAGGTCAGACATTGTATAATTTCTATTATTTTAAATTTGGTAAGGAGTGTTTTATAACCAAGAGTTTGGGCTATTTTGATGAATATTTCATGTAAACTTGAGAAGAATGTGTATTCTACTGTTGTTTGATAAAGTAGTCTATAAAAATGTCAATTATATTGATTTAATTGATGATGATGTTGAGTTCCGTTATGTCCTTGCTGATTTTTTGCCTGCTGAGTCTGTCCAGTTCTGATAGAGGTGTGTTGAAGTCTCAAACTATGATAGTGGATTCATCTATTTTTCTTTGTAGCTATATCAGTTTTTGCTTCATATAATTTGGCACTCTGATGTTAGGCATATACATGTTAAGAATTGTTATATCTTCTTGGAGAATTCACTCCTTTATCATTTTGTAATGCCCTGCTTTATCCCTGACATCTTTTCTTACTTTTTAGCTGGAATTAATATAGCTACTCCCTGTTTTAGCTGGAATTAATATAGCTACTCCCTGTTTCCCTTTGATTAGTGGTAGCATAATATATTTTTCTCCATCCGTTTACTTTTTTAAAAATTAATTAATTAATTAATTGGCTGCATCGGGTCTTTGTTGCTGGGTGCAGGCTTTCTCTAGCTGTGGTGAGCAGGGGCTACTCTTCATTGCAGTGTGTGAGCTTCTCATTGCTGTGGCTTCTCTTTTTGCAGAGCATGGTCTCTAGGCACGTGAGCTTCAGTAGTTGTGGCAGGTGGGCTTTAGTAGTTGTGGCTCACAGGCTCTAGAACACATGCTCAGTAGTTGTGGCATGTGGGTTTAGTTGCTCTGTGGCATGTGGGATCTTCCTGGACCAGGGCTCGAACCCATGTCCCCTGCATTGGCAGGCAGATTCTTAACCACTGCATCACCAGGGAAGTCCCCACCCATTTACTTTTAATTTATGTGGTTTTATATTTGAAGTGAGTTTCTTGTAAGCAACATATGGTTTGGTATTTTTGATCCATTCTTATAATCTCTTTTAATTCGTGCATTCAGACCATTGACATTCAAAATGATTATTGATATAGTTGGGTTAATATAAACCATATTTGTTACTGTCTTCTATTTGTTGCCTTTGTTTTTGGTTGCTATTTTTGTCTTTCACTATTTTTCTGCCTTTTGTGGTTTTAATTGAGCATTTTTTATAATTCCATCTTCTCTCCTTTCTTAGCATTATTAGCATATCCATTTTACTTTTTTTTTTTAACTTTTTAAAGTGTTTGCCCTAGAATTTGCAATATTCATTTACAACTGATCTAAGTCCATTTTTAAAATAACTTCATGGTAGTGTGAATACCTTATAGTTACAAAATTATCCTAATTTCTTCCTTTTATCTCTTGGGTCATTGTCATTCATTTCAATTATATGTAATATACACACATAAGCATACATAATTAAAAAGTTGTTATTATTTTGAACGATTTAATTTTTTTTCATTTTTATTTTATTCTTATCATTTTGAAAAAATGATCTGTTAGCTGTAATTCTTATCTTTGTTTCTTTATAGTTAATGTATTTCCCCAACCTCTGGCTTCTTTCAGGATTTTTTCTTTATTTTTGAGTTTCTGTAGCTTGAAGATGAGGTGCCTAAGTGTAGTGTTTTTGTATCTATCCTGCTTGGTGTTCCAGGGTTTTCTTCCTGAGTCTAGGGCTTGCTGTCTGACATTAATTTGAGGGATATGCTCAGTTATCATTGCTTCAAATATTTCTTCTGTTCCTTTCTCTCTATCTTTTCCTCTGGTATTTCCATTACATGCATTTTACAACTTTTGTTATCCCACAGCCCATGGATATTCTGTTCTAGTATTTTTTTTTCTTAATCTTTGTTCTCTTTGCTTTATGGTTTTCAAGGATTCTATTGATATATGCTCTAGCTCAGAGGTGTTTCCTCATTTGTGTCCAGTCTAATGAGTCTATCAAAGGCATTTTTATTTCTGTTACAGTGTTTTTTTATCTCTAGCATTTTTTTTTTTTTGGTTCTTTCCTAGGATTCTCATCTCTCTGCTTACATTGACCATCTCTTCTTGCATGCTGTCTACCTTATCCGTAAGTCATAGCTGTTTTACATTCCTGGGCTGATAATTCCAAAATTCCTGCCATGTCTGGTTCTAATGCTTGCACTGTCTTTTTAATTTTTTTGGTTTGCCTTGTGGTTTTTTCCTTGATGGCCAGACATGATATGCTAAGTGAAAGGATCTGCTGTAAATAGGCCTTTAGTGAGGTGGTGGTGAGTTATGAGGGGAGGTAAAGTGTTTTTTAGTCCTGTGTTACAGCATCAGCCTTTTATCAATAGTCTGTACACTTCACAAGTGTTTCTCAGTTTTTTTTCTCCCCTCTTAGGTGGGACAAGAAGGCTAGAGCTAGCTAAAGTTTTGTATTTCCCATCCCTAGTTAAGCTCCAATAGTACCCCAGCAGGCTAGTCTCTGGTTAGTTTCCCCTGATAGCAGCCTTGTTAAGAAGAATACAGTGCTCTGGATATTTCAAAATGGTTTCTTTTTCCTTCCTCCTGCTGGAAGTAGGAGGGGGATATTTCTCTGATATTTACTGTGGAAACCTGGCCGAGCTCCTGGAGGTAAATCTCATGAGTTTGTGGCCAAACCGCCCCACCCCCGCACCATGACTGGGATTTATCCATTACAGTTCTGATTTTCCTGCCCCAGCACTGGTTTCCACAGCGGTTTCTGTTCGTGAGTCTCTGCCTTGGTACACTATGACTTTCTGTATTTGTCTGTCTGTCTCTCCAATCTTGGGGGTGATGGTTTGCCTGGTGTCTCTACCCCCAGCCCTGTCTTATGGATGCACGAGGAGCTGTTGGTTTTTCAGTCTGTTTGGCTTTTGACTTGTTGTTAGGATGAAGTGGCAACTTCTGAGCTCTTTTCATGCGAAACCAGACAGCCTTTTCACTTTTTTTTTTTGGTACGCGGGCCTCCCACTGTTGTGGCCTCTCCCGTTGTGGAGCACAGGCTCCAGACACGCAGGCTCAGCAACCATGGCTCATGGGCCCAGCTGCTCCACGGCATGTGGGATCTTCCTGGACCGGGGCATGAACCCATGTGCCCTGCATCGGAAGGCGGACTTTCAAACACTGTGCCACCAGGGAAGTCCCACTTATTTTTTTAATTGACGTCTTTCTTGAGTTTCCCAAGTCTAAAAGAAAGTTTTAGAAAAATCTGTAAATTCTCCTTCTTGGGCAACCAGTTAGAAAACTATTTTCTTTGTATTCATTGCCAGAATACTTGAATGAGTCAACTACATTCACTTCTCAACACTCAATTCAATCTACTACCCCATCACATTATCAAAACATTTATTGCTAAATCAGTGGTGTATTTTCAGCATTCATCTTATTTAACTTTTCCAAATCATGAGATAATGCTGCCTCTCACTTCTTGATATTCTACTCTCTTACATTTAGTGACACATTGCTTCTAATCCACACTTTTTTCCAGGTTTGCATATTAGTTATCAATTTTCCACCAGGTCTTTACCTGAAAGTCACACAATACTTAAAACTCAACGTAATCCTCAAATGACTGTGTGATGACCTGCTCCCATCCTTACTCCTCACTTTACACCTGCTCCTCCGTTAATTCCTCCTGCATTTAATGATGAAATTTGGCAGCCTCTGCCTGGTTCCTTTGCCCTAACTAGGCCTCTCTCTCTTGTTAGACCTGGGTCTATTGTCTGCTTCTTCCAGATGTGGATTTTGCCACATGCCTCTTTGTAAACTAGTTCTGATTAAGGCAAGGAAACTGTCAATTGCCTCAGAAACCTATTTGGGAAGTTCAAAGTAAGTTACTCTCTCAAATCTGGGATCTGGTGGCATATCATCCCTTTACCTAAGATTTTCTACTAAACCCTCTGTGTTATCTCACCCATAGAAGTGGGTATCTATTTTTGTCCATCTTCCTAGATTTTTCCAGGCTCTTTTCCAAGAGCTTCTCCCACTCCATTCTTCTGTTCTCATTCCATTCTCTATGGAAACTTTCTAAATCCTAAATTCTGCCACATTATTCATCTGTTTAAAAACCTTATATAATTCCCTATAGCTTCTTGTCAATATGTGATTAAGAAGCTTCACAATTTAATAGTCACTTGTTTACCCAGTAGTCTCACTCCATAGAACAATCCTCCAGACACCTAATACACAGTAGTCACTTTGTATATTTTGTTGCTGTGGGTGTTTATAATCCATGTAGTAGGCATTTCTGGGAACACAATATTATTAAAAAGCTGTTGTTTCCCAGTCAAAGTTTCTGATATAGTAGGTAGAGTTGGTGTATGGCCCACATTTTAATGGCAGTTAATTTTTTTTTTTTTTTTTTTTTGCGGTACACAGGCCTCTCACTGTTGTGGCCTCTCCCATTGCGGAGCACAGGCTCCAGACACGCAGGCTCAGCAGCCATGACTCATGGGCCCAGCCGCTCCGTGGCATATGGGATCTTCCCGGACCGGGGCACAAACCCGTGTCCCCTGATTGGCAGGTGGACTCTCAACCACTGCACCACCAGGGAAGCCCAATGACAGTTAAATTTAAAGTTATAGCAACTTATAGTCAGTCCTAGGTATAGCCTCTGATTTAGGATTTTGCAGGTCATATGATGGAACTATATTGGACATACCCTGGTAAGTAGTCATTAGGTGGGGATGTCATTAGCTCAATGGTATGCAAGTTCAGATTGATGTGTAAGTACTGCCATTTAAAATATAGAGTAAGAGCATGTATACTATAGTGTATAGTATAGTATCTCCATGTCTAAACAGGGTTGACACCAGGAGGTCAGAGAAGCAGGGACAAATCTGGGTCAGCCAGTGGAGGTAATATAACTTTAGCTAGAAGGAGGAGGGAAGACATGGATCAAGGGAAAAAAGGTATAACTCACCAAGGCAAGGCTGGATGTTATCCACACTTTAAAAATAAGAAGCACAGTAGAGACCTAATTAGTTGGGGAAGGCACTGTTATGACAGTAAAGGAGCAGAATCTGATGAGATTCTGTCAGCTAGGGCCTTTGATTTAACTTAACCTTTGCAAATCATCATATCCATTGAATAGGGAAGAAATCTAACAAGAACTGCTAGTCAGCTTTGTAGGAGATTAATGGCTAGAGCATAATGTATAAAAATGGGCTTGCTCTAGACACTACTTTTCCCTTGGAGGAATCCCAACTTCTTAAAAAATAGCCAAATCTCTCCTAGTTTGTGAAATATAAAAAGTTTAAAACACTATGGTTTCCATCAAGTAAGCCTGCATTTCAAGGTAAATCCAATCATGTACTAATGAAGTTCTAAACACTATGGTATCGATGTAAACATTTATATGTATTTAAAGCATGTTCTTTAGAAGTCAAATTTATATGAGTATATTTCTCTCAAAATTGTAAAACTATGTCCTGGAATTTTACCCTTTATAATAATTGCTTGCTATATGTTTATCATTGCCAAAGAATAAACTATCAATTGTGATCGTACATAAATAAACATGGTGAATATTCTAGAAGAGTTAACCCAGGGGCTGCTTGGGGCAAAAAGGGAGTTATTTAATTGAGAGAACTTTTATTGCGCATCTTACAAAGCACTATATGTGATTTCCTTTCCAACAGGGGTCAAATCTCCTTCAGTGGCTAAACACAGAGACTTTATCTCCTTAAACACCCACTAGTGGTTCCTTACTTACAATGGTATATTCAAACTTCTCAAGGATACTCAAGTGCTGAACACAGCAGGTTGAAGCATATTTACTACATTTAAAATAACATCACATGGGTAAGTAAATAATGTGGTTAGGGCCTCCAAATACAACATAGTTGAATGCTTCTTCAAAAACGTCCTTTTGTGTTTTGAAGTTATGGGCATCTGGAAATAGTTACATAAATATTTGCCATACATATATTTATTGCCACTAAGTCACAGATTTTTAAAACTCCTAGACTGACGAACACATACACAATATACATATATAGCGAGACAATTGTATTGTGATAAACGTAATTTTCTCTAGATAAAAACTTTAGCCTATGATACTTATTCTATACTTCCAGCATAAAAGAAAAGCATACTTAAGGCAAATGTAAGTTACGTACAGCAAAAGAGTTTGAAAATATAGAATGCTATATCCAAAATTTTCCAAATTTCCTGTCTACTACCTAAAGACTTAAAATTCTATTGCATAAGAGAGAAAGTGGTTCAAGATTTAAACCAAAAACATTTCCATAGAAAGAATTGCTTCAGACCTTTAGCAGGCTTTACAAAGGTAGTATCAAATGCTTTGCATCAACTAAAATAAAGCCCACACATATTTTAATAGACCAGTTTTTTAAATTAATTTGACAATCATAATGTATGTTAATTCACTCATTAATTAATGGTTATGAACATCAAAATACTGAAAATTACTGATAATAAAGTAACGCCACAAAGACTATTTTTCTTAAAGCCCAGTTTTAAAATGCTTTATAACTATTTGTAGTGATTACAACCAGCTCTTTTTCAATAGTACCTTAGAGTACACAATGCACTTTCACATATATTCCTTCATTTAACTTATATCTATATTCAAACTTGTAACTTAAATAAAAGCTTAGTTCAGTGTGATCTTTTTTTGTTCTGGCGTTAGAAGACATCCTAAGGGGAGGAATCGTACACAGTGTTAGTTTCATTTGAGGATTATTTTTAAAGAAATATAAGAAAAGAGAAAGTTATAAATAATCAGAGAGAAACCAGAAAAGCATGAATTATGTGACTGTGAGTTCTTCATTACATGTCATTACATGTCATTCTGTCAAATACGGGCAACAAAAGACATGGCCAAATACACCTTGATATTCAACTTATCTTAAAATCACTTCAGAAATGATGAGGGTAAGGACAAAAAATGCTCATATAATTAATGGATCATAGTTTTGACAGGTTAAAAAATCATTTTGTAATATTCAATGAATGCTCTCCATGGGTGAAAATAACAAAGAAAAATGATCCTGATATAGAATTACAGTCTTAATATCTTTCCTCTTTAAGCCTACCAGGTGCTTTAGTCCAGTAGGTCCCAGCCAATTCACTCTCTCATCACACTTTTTAGGACATCCCATCCCAACACTTCTTTTCCAGACTTCAGAGAAGCCGTAGAGATGTGCAATCTGCTAAGGTGAAAATACACACAGACACACACACACACAAATGCTGTTTAGTGTATAAATCACAGAGCAATTCAAAATATCTAGTTATTGGACAAGGAAAGACAGCCAAACACTATACTCTGCATAACTAGAGGTAACTTTGAAAGAAATTAGTAATTACCAGCTAATAAAATGATGCAAATAGTAACCAGAGATGTAATCATCCAACTTCTCTATGGCCTGTAAATTCTCCAGCAGGGTGCTTTTGTGGATGGAGTGATGGAAAAATCAATGTTTATGGTCTTCTTAGAGCAGAGGACAAATGCTTTTGTTCAATGTTTCTTAAAAACAACAAAACATATATCCCATTTATCTTATTAGAGTAGAATTCCTTTCCCTTGTATTATTTCTCGTGGAGTGATTGTATAGAGAAGACATTTGCATGGCCAAGATATGTCTACAACATATTTTGCTCATCTTTTTAAAGTGAGTTTTCTAGGCTGAAAATAGAGCTTTGGGTGTGTGTGGGGGGGAGGAGACTCAGATGTGGGGAGACTGCATTGTTTGGGAAGGTGAAATAAATTACCATTGAAAAATATGAAAATAGTGTACAATAAGTTAATTTCTTAATGTGAAAACCAATTTGTTGTGCAAAACACTGCATTAAAACCCTATATCCAAAATTGGAGTTTCCCATTTTTAAGCTGTTTTATTGTTAATGGATCACCTTCAGAAAGTCTCAATCTCTGTAAGTAACAAATCCTCAAAAGGAAGGGTTTAATTTTGAAGTATTTCTGTTTTTCAATTTGAATTAGAACTATTTTCATATGAATATGTATATATGCAATCGTTTATATGTAAGCATGTTTTTTAAATAAAATAAATGTCCTCGATGTCTCAGGTTTCATGTGACTAGACACAATCACTGAAATGTAGCCATAGTCATATCCAAAATTTTTGTTATATTTCTCGTAACAGAAGGCTATTAAAACACCCTGTTTTTCACTCAGGGGAGTTGGGAAAGGTGGTGAGGTGACAGTGTAAATTACAGATTTTCATATTGCACATGCATTGATTAAGCAAAAACTAAGTGTATTAGTTCCCTGTGGCTGCCATAACAAAGTACCACAAATTGGGTAGCTTAAAACTATAGACGTTTATTCTCTCTTGGTACTGAAGGCTGGAAGCCTGAAATGACGGTGTTGACAGGGCCATGCTTGCACTGAGGCTTTAAGGGGCAGAGCTTTGCCTTGTCCTAGCTTCTGGTGGTTGCAGACAATTCTTGCTCTTTTCTTGGCTTGTAGCTGCATCACTCCAAACTCTTGTCTCCAATTTCACGGGCCCGTCTTCCCTGTGTATCTCTCTGTCTCTCTCTTCTTCTCTTCTTATAGAACGTATTAAGTAACTACCCTACTCCAGTATAAACTTGTATTAACTGAATTAATTACAGCTGACATGACTTTATTTTCAAATAAAGTCTAATCCTGAGGTTCTAGGAAAGACATAAAATATTTTTTGTAGATACTATTCAACCCAGTACACTAAGAATGTTTATCATCTTTTTGTAACTTTCATCACTGGAAAAAAGACTTTGAATTGAAGACCATGTGATTAAATGTCAAGAAATTTCACTTCAAGTTTTAAGTTACAGTAAGTCTATGTGTCCTAAAATTTATTGAAATAATATTAAGGTGGTACCTTATTCAATATGGGCTGAACAGCATATAAAATTACTGATATAAATGAATGGAGCCATTTACTGAAATTTCCTTTATATATCTGATAAAACAGAAATAAAATTTGGGCAGAAAAATGGAAGAAGTGTTGATGGGATTAATCAGTACACTGATGGGAATAGAAGCTGAAGCAATAGGTACTTACAAGCAGATATTTGAAAAAAAATCTCATTTTTCAAGTATTTATGTGAGGTATTATTAAGAAATTCAGGTGTATCTCAAGGTAACTATCATTATACTATCACTGTTTAATAAATATTTATTAAATATCAGCTATGTATATAGCTCCATGTAGGTACCATGCAGTACAGAGAGAAGTACAAATGTGGTTTTTATTTCTAGTCCAAAACCTTGAGGAAACTTTTGTATCCTAGATCTGCAGTGATACCAACCTAAATTATGAAGGAATGATAATACCTTCATAGTCCTTTGACTTACAAAACAACTTTAATAGTTGCATGTAAAAAACTAAATTAAGAAAAGGCAGTGGAAAACAGAATATCATTCAATCTTACAACTTTTAATTATGTCTGGTGTTCAAAAGCAGAACAATATTTATAGATGTCTAATAATTTCATATTGAACTAGTAGAGAATTTTAAAGTGAATTGTACTGTGTTCTGCTGTCTTTCTTGGTTCTTAATGCACTTGTCAGAACACAGAACAATTTCTCACTGTCATGAAAACACACTTATATTCCAATAGTTCTTGCTAAGGGAATATAGACTTCAGCAGAGTATTTGTACGGACTAAGTGCTCATACAATTGTTTAAGAGGTCAGCAAATTTTCTTATATTTTAGGCTACTTCTTCCACTTAATGAAAACTATTTTGGAAGTTTATTGGTTTTCCAGGTGTTCAGACTGCTGTTTAGCAAGTTCTTGCTTCCTTTAACTTGAAAGAATTAACCGTTTTGAAAATGTGGCAATTTTTTAGAAAAGTTTAAAGAGAATTGGGCTCCAAATGATTGGACAACATAGAGGTGAATTTATTTTCCTCAACCTACACAATGTGAGGTGGCATCCATATGAATGACATTGTGTTGAGCAGTGTATTTTGTATGTAAACTAACCAGAACAATAGCAAAATAAATTTCTTACAAGTTCATAGTCAAGAAAACATTGCCAGATGCTACATTTGTCATATTACTTAATTCAAGTGAGAATAAATTAGAGAGAACAGGAATTAACTTTAATGTTAATTCATTTATTTATTGTTAGTCATTCAGTAAGTGTTTGTTAAGGGCAGGCATTGTTCTGTACACTTGGGACACATCAGTGAAAAAAGAGAAAAACATTTTTATATTCAAGGAGCTTATCTTCCGGTATCAGTGAGACAATAACAAATAAATATAATAAATAAGTAAAATTATATAGTTTTTTAAAAGGTTATAAGTGTTTTGGAAAGAGAAAAATATAGAGTAGGGTAAAAGGAACTGAGCATGACAGCTGTGGAGGTGTTTGCTTTATTTTATTAAATAGAATCACGTGGATGGACTGCATTGAGCTTGAAATCTGAGCACAGACTTGGAACTCCATCTAGGAGAAAAGCATCCAGGTGAAAGGAAGAGTTAGAGCAAAGACTCCAAGGCAGGGTATCTGAGGTCATCCCAGTGTGACTGGGATGTAGTGGGTGAGGGATAGAAGGGTGGAGAGGATATTAGAAAAGTGATGGGAGTGCTTCCCTGGTGGCACAGTGGTTGGGAGTCCGCCTGCCGATGCAGGGGACACGGGTTCGTGTCCCGGTCCGGGAAGATCCCACATGCCGCGGAGCGGCTGGGCCCATGAGCCATGGCCGCTGAGCCTGCGCGTCCGGAGCCTGTGCTCCACAACGGGAGAGGCCACAACAGTGAGAGGCCCGCGTACTGCAAAAAAAAAAAAAAAAAAGTGATGGGAGAGCCAGATGGAGTAGGGCCTGCTAGGTAAGCCATTGAGAGACATTACATTTACTCTGAGTTCAATGGAGAGTCATTCTAAGCAGATGAGTGGCTTGATCTTATTCATGTGTTAACCGGTGACTAGGGAAGAGCAAGGGTAGAAGGGGAAAGCTGCAGGATAGTTCTCTAATCCTAGTGAGAGATAGTGGTGACTTGAACCAAATTAATAGTCATGTTAGATGCAATAATAAGTGGTCAGATTCTGGATATTCTGAAGGTAGAGCTCACGTGATTCTCCTACACAGTGAGCGTTGTGGTGAGAAGAGAAGAGTTTATGATGCTGATAAGACTTGGCAATTGGAAGGAACAGATTTGGTATCAACTGAGATGGAAAAGCTGGACAGAGAGCAGGTTTTGGGGAAAAGATGTTCAACTTTGGAAATATTGAAATTTTCCAAGGGACGATATCAAGTCGAAAACTGAATTTCATGATTTAAATTCAGAAGAGGGGACTAGAAAGGAGATTTAAAAACAGCACTGACCTAACAGTACCAGAAACAGATAAATCATTTCTGAATATAAAGTATATTTAAATCCTTGGGAACGGACAAGATAATTGTATGCGTTTCCTGTGGCTGCTGTAACAAATGGTCACAGCCTTGATGGCTTAAATTTACAGAAAACCGTTATCACTGTTCTGTAGAGCAGAAGTCCAAAATCAGTTTCTCTGAGACGAAGCCAGGGTGTTGTCAGGCTGCTCTCCCTTTGGAGGCTACTGGATGTTCTGCTCCTTGCTTCTTTTTTTTTTTTTTAAATATTTTAACTTTATTGGAGTAGAGTTGATTTACAACGTGGTGTTAGTTTCAGGTGTATAGCACAGTGATTCAGTTATACATATATGTATATTCATTCTTTTTTAGATTTTTTCCCATCACAGAGTATTGAGGTCATCAATTGAGGCCATCACAGAGTATTGAGTAGAGTTCCCTGTGCTCTACAGCAGGTCCTTGTTGGTTATCTATCTTAGATATAGTAGTGTGTTACTCCTTGCTTCCTTCAGCTTCTCATTTCTTGACTTGAGCTCCGTCTCTCTAATCTCTACCTCCACGGCCACACTGCCTCATCCACTTCTCTCTCTATCAAATCTCCCTTTGTCTCCCTCATTTATGCATGTACCTGATTGCATTTAGGACCCACAAGGGTAATTCAGGCTAAACTTCCCATGTCAAGGTACTTAATCATATCTGCAGAGACCTTTTTTTTCCAAATAAGGTAATGTTCTCAGGTTCCCAGGGTCAGGACCTGGTATCTTGTGGGTGTTAATTCAGTTTACTACAATCACCAAGGGAAGGAATGTAGATAGACATGAGCAAAATAAGGAGCATTCATAGCCTCTTTTATTGTTTGTATCTTTATGGAGGTATAACTGATAGATAACAAATGGTTTATATATTGTGTACTGTTTGATGAGTTTTGACATTAATGAAAACATTACCACCATCAAGGTAATAAATATTTGCACCACCTAGAAAAGTTTGTTGTACCCCTGTGTAATCTGTCTCTCATCTAAACAATGCTCAAACTAAACAATGATTTGCGTTATGTCATTATATATTACTTTGAATTTTCTAGAATTTTAAATAAATAGAATTATGTTTGGAAACATACCAAGAAACTATTAAAAATAAAGCACAAATATAAAAAAGAGAGACAGAAAGAAAGAGAGATGAGTAAATCCTGAGACAGCAAGACATACTCTTTCCAGGTAGTGGTAGGCTAGGGCAACCATAAATCTCATCTTGTTTGTTTCCCTTCTCTCAAGGATCATTTTCCTGTGCTACTTGTCCAACATCTGAAAGCTCTTGCTTCATATATTTTGGCCAGTTTATTATTGCTTAAGCCTGAAATGTAAATCTGATTGCTTACTGTATCATGACTAGGAGTGGAAATTCAGAACATATTGATTCTGACCAAAGTTCTTACTATTTGGCTTTTTCTTTATTTCCTTTGATCAAGCCCCTGCCTCGTCCTTCAACTAGTTTTTACTTATATTCCCTCAAGCCAGAGTTCCTAATTGGTATTCCAGATATTTCAGAGTTAAGAGTACTGCTTTTGATCTTACTCATGATGCTAGACTATGTTTTTTTTCATTTCTCTCAGTAAGTCTTGCTAATCCCTTCTGGAATGCTCTGAAAACAATATGCCTTCTTAAACGTTCCTGACATATGCCATCTTCCTGGTAACAATTCTTGCATTAACTCATGAACCTACTTATCTCAGTCTCTGAGTTTCCCTAATCTCCTCCTCTAGCCCAAGTTATGTGAGATCTATCTTCCTGAATATAAATCCCTGGTCCTTGCTACGGAAATAATTTGTCCACAAAGATATCTATTTCCTAAGATGCTTATCATTTAGGAGATATCATATCCTCTGAATTTGGGGTTTTTTGTTCTTTAGCTGTATAAGTCCTGTTTGGAGATCTAGAGAGAAGTCTATATTTAGGACTTGACTTCTGAATAGATGAAATATGGCGCTTGGTTTTCTGCACACTGAGAATGTTCTTGTGCCAAAATTGTTTCCTCAAACCTCAGAATTTTATATGGAAAATGTTGCTTTTAGACATTTGAAAGAAATATGCTTTAGTTTAAAAAGTATTTTACTTACATGTTACAAAGTAACAAATGCACTCTGAAAGGGATAAGAACATAAGCCTTATCTAGTAAAGGAATATAGAAATCTTCAGGAATGACTGAAGTGAAGAGGGAAGCCCTGATGTGCATGTGGGCTAAAAATAAATGGCCCACTTTACAATTTTGTCTGAACTTGGTCCTCAATATAACAAAAACACCTGAAATCAATGGGTTTGTCTGGAGCCATGTGGCTGAATGAATCCACAGTGATCAACAAAGGGGCCACTGACAAATACTATACAAAAAGCCAAAGCTTTTCTACTTAGTTATCTACATTACTACATCTTGAGAAAGAATGAGGAAGTTTGTTCTAAAAGTAAAAATAGAGTTTAAAGATGTGTTCTGTCTGTGAAGGTTCTATTTCAGTTTCTAGCTCAGCTGTGGCTAGTTATTTTAACAGATGTTTTCAGTTCCTTAAGAATGCACAGATTAAGGAAACTTATGTTGAGGAAATGACCACATATCAAGATGCTTTGTCTTACATGGTCAAAGGTCATCAAGGAAGAATTGAGACATCTGAATAAGGAAGGTATATTGGTCTCACCTAAATTTTTATTCCTGAAAAGTGTTGGGGAAGGAAAGAAGGAGGCTAAAACAATAGCAGAATCCACCTGCTCTAAATGGCAATCCTATTTTAGTAGCAGACCCAGATTTCCCTGGCAGGACTATTCAGGGAAGCATATGCTTACTTGAATCAGTTCACATACAGGGAACATGGATTTCTTGATGACACATGTGGCTGCTAGAGCCACAAAATTAAAATGTCTACTTTCCTTTTTTTGCAAAAAATCTTTTTTTAATTGAAATACAGTTGGCTTACAATATTATGTTAGTTTCAGGTGTACTACATAGTTTGACATTTGCATATATTATGAAATGATGACCACGATCAGTCTGTCCACATACAAAATTATTACAATATTATTGACCATATTCTTTATACTGTACGTGACATACACTTGGCTTATTTATTTTAAAACTGGAGGTTTGTAGTTCTTAATCCACTTGACCTATTTTTCCCCCTCCCCACCCCACCTTCAGGCATCCTTCCATTTGTTCTCATTACCTATTAGTCTGTTTTCATTTGGTTTTGTATATTTTAGATTCCATACACAAGTGAGATCATACAGCATTTGTCTTTTGATGTCTGACTTGTTTCACTTATCATAGTACCCTCTAGATCCAACCATTGTTGCAAATGTCATTTTTTATGGATGAGTAATATTCCATTGTATGTATATACCACAATTTTTTATCCATTCATCTGTCAGTGGAGCTACTGTTTTGTTTTCTTTGGGTAAATATCCAGAAGTGGATATGCTGGATCATATGGTAGCTCTATTTTTAATTGTTTGAGGAATCTCCATACTGTTTTCCATAGTTGTTATATCAATTTATATTCCCACCAACAGTGTACAAGTGTTTCCCTTTCTCTACGTCTTCACCAACACTGTTTTTTGTTTGTTTGTTTGTTTTCTTGATAATAGCCATTCTGAGGTGGTATCTCATTGGATTTTGATTTGCACTTCCCTCCTCATTAGTGATGTTGAGCATCTTTTTATGTGTCTGTTGGCCATTTGTATGTCTTCTTTGGAAAAATGTCTATTCAGGTCCTCTGCCTATTTTCTGATTAGGTTGTATTTTTTGATGTTGAGTCGTATAAGTTTTTGTATATTTTGGATATTAACCCTTGTATATCATTTGTAAACATCTTATCCCATTTGGTAGGCTGATTTTTCATTTTGTTACCTTTACCATGCAAAAACATTTTAGCTTGATATAGTCCCACTTGTTGTTTTTTGCTTTCGTTCCTCTCACCTGGGACAGATCCAAAAAAAGTATTGCTAAGACCAATGTCAAATTGCGTACTGTCTGTTTTCTTCTAGGAGTTTTATGGTTTCAGGTCTTACATTCAAGTATTGAATCCATTTTGTGTTTATTTTTTAATATGGTGTAAGACAATCGTCCAGTTTGATTCTTTTGTATGTAGCTGTCTAGTTTTCCCAACATCATTTATTAAGGAGGCTGTCTTTTTCTCTATTGTATATTTTAGCCTCCTTTGTCAAAGATTACCTGACCGTATAAGTGTGGGCTTATATCTATGCATTATCATTGATATATGTACCTGTTTTTGTGCCAGTACCATAGTGTTTTTTGTTCTGTTTTGTTTTCTTTTATTTGTTTGTTATTTAAAAAATTTTTGGTCATGCTGCACAGCAGGCAGGATCTTAGTTCCCTGACCAGGGATCAAACCCATGCCCCCTGCAGTAGAAGCTCAGAATCTTAACCACTGGACCATCAGGGAAGTCCCCCATAGTGTTCTGTAGTATAGTTTGAAATCTGGAAGCATGATACCTCCAGCTTTGTTCTATCTCAGTATTGCTTGAGCTATTTGGGGTCTTTTGCATTTCCATACAAATTTTAGTAATTTTTCCAGTTCTGTGAAAAATGCCTTTGTTATTTTGATAGGGATTGCTGTAGATTGCCTTGAGGAATATGGTCACTTTAACAAAATTAATTCTCCCAATCCATAAACATGGTATGTCTTCATATTTATTTTTGTCATCTTCAATTTCTTTCATCAATGTCTTAGAGTACAAGTATTTTGCCTCTTTGGTTAGATTTATTCATAAGTATTTTATTCTTTTGATACAATTGTGAGTGGGATTGTTTTCTTAATGTCTCTTTCTGATAGTTCATTCTTAGTGTGTAGAAATGCAACAGATTTCTGTATGTTAATTTTACATCCTGCAACTTCACTGAATTTATTTATTATTGGTAGTAGTTTTTGGTAGTGTCTTTAAGGTTTTCTATCTCTCTCTATATATAATATCATGTCATCTGCAAACAATGACAATTTTACTCCTTCCTTTCCAATTTGGATTCCTTATATTTCCTTTTCTGGTTAGATTGCCATGGCTAAGACTTTCAGTACTATGTCAAATAAAAGTAGCAAGAGTAGTTATCTTTGTCTTGTTCCTGCTTTCAGGAATGTTTTCAGATTTTCACCAGTGAGTATGATGTTGGCTATGGGTTTGTCATATATATCCTTTTTTAAGTTGAGGTAAGTACCCTCTATACCCACTTTGTTGAGAGTTCTTTTTTTTAATAATAAATGAATGTTGAATTATGTCAAAATCTTTTTCTGTATCTATTGAGATGACCATATCATTTGTTTTCTTCATTGTGTTAATATGGTGTATCACATTGATTAGTTTGCTGATATTGAACAATCTTCCCACCCCTGGAATAAATTAAATCCCACTTGATCATGGTGAATGATACTTTAAATGTATTGCTTATATTTTGTTGAGGAATTTTGTATCTATGCTCATCAGGGATATTGGTTTGTGCTTTTCTTTACTTGTGGTGTTCTGGTCAGGTTTTGGTCAGAATAATGTTAAAATTAAAAAATGAGTTTAGAAGTGTTCCCTCCTTTTCTATATTTTGGAAGAGTTTGAGAAGGATTGGTACTAATTCTTCTTTGAATGTTTGGTAGACTTCACCAGTGAAGCTCTTTGGCCCTGGTGTTTTGATTGTTGGGAAGTTTTTGATTACTGATTCAATATCCTTACTAGAATTCAGTCTTTTCAGATTTTTTTATTTTCTCATGATACAGTGTTGGTAGATTCTATGTTTCTAAAACTTTATCTATTTCTTTTAGGTTTTCAAATTTATTGGCATATATTTGTTCATAGTAGTCTCATGATTCTTTATATTTCTCTGGTATCAGTTGTAATGTCTCCTCTTTTATTTCTAACTTTATTTATTTGAGTCCTCTAACTTCGTTAACTTTTTATGGCTTAAAACTGGATTTTTTTTTTTTTTTTGGTATCCCTTAAAGATGTTTGGATTTTATTCTGGTAGGCACTTAAGTTATTTGGGAATCATTTTTTTTTTCTTTTTAAAGCTTGATTTTAAGCTTTGTTTGCTTGTTATTCTGAGTCCAGATTAACTATTGGTCAGGCTCTAATTTAGCCTCATTACTAAGGCGTGGCCCTTTAGAACTTAATGTAATATCCTCTATCATGAGATCTCTCCATTCCATCTAAAGGGACAAAGTACTCTTAAAGATATGTGAGCACTTGGAACTTTTAAGCCTGTTTACTTCATCAAACACAGGGAGTGTTAAGCTAGGCATGCAGATTTAGAGTAGACATCATTCATCCAAAGAGTAGACATGACTCTGCTGATTTTGCACTCTCTGAAAATTCTAGCCACCTCAGACTCTCTGAAATCCAATATATGTATTCTCTACTTAGACTCCAGGCTCTGTTTGGGTTTCTACTCTCTACATTGCAGCTTGAAATTTGACTCTGGGGAGTATCTGGGGAAATCAAAGGCTCACCTTGTTTTATTCTCTTCAATGGAATACTGCTCAAAAACATACAGAACAAACTATTGATACATGCAATAATTTGGATGAATCTCAAGGGCATGATGCTGAATCAAAAAGAAAGTCAATCTCAAAAGGTCGCATGCTATATGATTCTCTTTATATAACTCTCTTGAAATAACAAAATTGTAAAGATGGAAGAAAGATCAGTGGCTTCTCAGGTTAGGAATAGTATGGGGGCGATTGAATGGGTGTAATAACAAAGGATTAGCATGAGGAAGATTTTTGTGGTAATGAAATAGGTTTGTATCTGGATTGTGGTGGGCATTATATAAATATACAGATGTGATAAAATGGCACAGAACTTAACACCCACATTGTGCCAGTGTCATTTTCCTGGTTTTTATATTGTACTATAGCTTTGTAAGTTATTTATTTATTGGGGAAATTGGGTAAAGGGCACATAGGACCTCTCTATTATTTTTGTTACTTTTTGTGAATTTATAATTATTTCAAAATTTTAATACCATATCTCCTTCCACAGAGAAAACTCCAGCACCAGATTGTTTCATTGGTAAATTCTGCCTTACATTTAAAGAAGAAAAATAACAATATAATAACAATCTTACTTTGAAAAATTGAGGAAGAGAGAACACTTTTTGAGTATTTTATGATGCCTGTATAATTTTGCTCCTCAGAACTAACAAGGAGATTACAAAAGAATGAAGTGGCAAATATTTCTCATGAGCATATGCATAAACATCTTAATAAATTAATAAATTGATTCCAGAAATATACATAAAAAATAAAGCACCATAACCAAGTGTGGTTTATCCTATGTATGAAAGGCTGCTCAAACAACATAATTCACCACATTAAAATAATGAAGAGGAAAACCACATAGCCACCTTAATAGACATAGAAGTAAACATTTTACAAAACTTAACACCCATTATTGAAAAAATATATTCTCAAAAATATATATAAAAGAGAATTTTTGCAATCTGATAAAGGGTACTAAAATCCCACCTCTAACCATGTACTTAAAGCTGATAAATTGATTGCTTTCCCACAAGATCAGGACTAAGGCAAAAACGCCTGCTTTCATGTTTTCTATTCAACATTGTACTACAGATCCTAGCCAGTGCAATAAGGCAAGAGAAAGAAATACAATCAAATAGAATGAATAACATTTGGAAAGAAAACCTTAAAACTGTTTTTTATTCACACAAAACATAGTATATGTATATAAAGAATTTTTAAATAATATGATTAATAAATAAATTTAACACCTTTGAAAAATACATATTTAATATAAATGTCAACTTTTTATTCTTATGTTAGCAATTTAACAAATGGAAAAATAAAATTATAATACCTTTACAAAAGCATACAAACTATAATACATAAGGAAAAATTTAATCAATATAGGCAAGAGGCTATGTTGAAATATACAAAATATCACAAAGAAAATTTAAAACTCACTTAAGTGGAGAGAATCACCATGTTCATAGATTGGGATGTTTAATATTTTGCATTGTTAATTATCTCTAAAAGGATCTATAGATTTAATAAAATAATCAAAATCCTAGCAAGATTTTTTGATAGAAATTGACAAGAGAATTTTAAAATTTATATAAGAATACAAAATATCTAGAATAACAAAAACACTTTTAAAAACATAAAAATAAATTTGAATTATTTATATTACTTGTCAAGATTTACTAAAAGCTATTATAGTCAATTTAAGTATGGTTTTTTGTACAAGCATAGAAAAATAGATCAATTGAACAGTAATTAGAGTCCAGAAATAGACCCACATATATCATAGTAAAATAATTAAAAACAAGGTAGTGTAGGTTTTTGCATATTTTGAGGTTATGTTAGTAAACATATTAGTGTAATAAAACTTAAGGGAGGGGCTTACCTGGTGGTGCAGTGGTTGAGAGTCCACCTGCCGATGCAGGGGACATGTGTTTGTGCCGCAGTCTGGGAAGACCCCACATGTCACGGAGCAGCTGGGCCCGTGAGCCATGGCCGCTGAACCTGCGTGTCCGGAGCCTGTGCTCCACAACGGGAGAGGCCACAACAGTGAGAGGCCCGCATACTGCAAATAAACAAAACAAAAAAAACAAAACAAAAAATCTTAAGGGAAATCCACTCTTGTTTTATATGAAATAAGTACTAAATGAAGGTTTACCCTTTCTAACATGATAAAAACTTAAGCACAAGTGTTTAAATTTCTCCCTTTGATATCTTATCTGAAAAGATTTTTAAAACATAAAAATAGAATCCCTGTAATATCCTCATAAACAAAGAAAGAACCCAATCTAAATGCCCAATTTTCCAGATTTCTGACAAATTGAGGTACATAGAACAAAATTTAAGCACAGTAAAGACGGAAATTTTAGAAATTCTCTTTCTTACAAGAGAAGTATGGTGTCATGTTAGGTAAATAGAAACAATTCTGTCTGAATTGCATCATGGATCTTATGAGGAGCAATAAATGTACTGTAGATGACAGAAATAGATAGAAATTATAGATGACAGAAATGATGATGGTAAACAGATGGAAAGCTCTGCACTTGAGCTGAATTCAGTGCTACAGAAATTGAACTGAATTTCACTGATTCAAGAAAGTTCAAAATCAACGATCTTTGTTTATCAAGACCAAGTAAGACACACAAACACAACATAAACTACATATTATAATTTACAAAAGACGACAAAATATGAGAACTGTAAGAAGTCTTGAAATTACAGCTCAAAATGACTCATGACACACCAGCTAAGAATTAATCATATTGTGGACATTTGTTTTATAATGGTAAATCACCAGGCAGAAAAGTAATACAGTTTACCAATGAAGGAAGGAATGACTTTAGATTTTAGTCTGTAATATAAACATAAGAAGACAATGAGTCAAGTTGTGTTTGATACCTTAAAAAGTTGTCTTTTTATATCACTGCAAAGAAAACAATCCCCAGACATATGAGAATCAATTCTGTGGTACTAGGGGATATTGTAGGTCATCATTTAATCACATATGGGCAATGTTTTGCTGGCTTCAACCAAGTTCTACAAGAGAAGAATTTAGTCTAGAGCAGCCAATTTTAAAGCAGAGATTAAAGGAGTGTTATGAGAAATTTTCAGGAAAGTTGCTTAAGGGAGCCAACTCAACTGAGAAGATTGCCATTTGCATCTTCGCTCTTTTTTTCTGGCCTGCAGACTTTTCATGTGATGGCTGGAGCCTCAGTATCCATCTTGGATTATGTGGTGATTTTTAGAATGAAGCACGCCCTTGGTAATGGAGTAGAAAGATAATTACCTTAGTCACTGATAGCCCCATAGAACCTTCCTTGGACTTCCTCCTTCTAGGTTTCCTTTATATAAAAGAGAGAGGTAAACTATCTTTAATTCACTACTGTACTTTTTTTTTAAACTATATGAAGTCATTTCTAACTGGTAAAATTGGGTATAATAAATAAGGAAACACAATTTTGCCCAGGTATATAGTTACCAACCTCAAAGAAGATTTTTACAATGTAGCTATGTAAATTTCTATGCAAATTATTGCTTATTGGAAGATCAAAGCGTCCTGGATTTTCACTGATTGCAACACTAACGCTTGTCACTAGGGAGCTGTGCACTAAACCCCTGCCTTGTAGAACACTAATCCAAGCGTCTAACTCTTTACATGAATTTTTATGTACTTTGTCTTTTCTAGGTCGTAGTAATTTCTGGGTAATCAGAACATTTAAAATTAAATGTTAGAAGTACCATCCATAAACACTGTAAAATGTTGCCAAGGAAATTTGCTGTGCAATTCAAGGGTTTTCCTTCCAACTGTGAGGGAATGATTCATGTTAGCTGACTTATAGCACTAGGAAGAGCCTGGCCCCAAAGTAGCACTGAAACAGGTTAGAAACACTGCCTTCAGTCATTCATTTAAAGGGTATTGTGTTTTCCTGTTTATGAATTTCTTACTGGGAAGTTGTTCGTGGACAAAAGTTGCTGACCTATTCATTTTTCACTGAAATATTTTTCAAAATACTGTGTCATGCTGGGGAAATTTGGGGGAAGCATATTGAAAAATTGATATCTACAGTGATCTGTTAAGTGTGAACTACTAGTATTTTCAACATTGATTATTTTTAAAATTGTTATTACTTCTTTGTAAAAATGCTTAACTTGGGAGAATTCTGTTTGAAATGATTGGGTAAAGATATATGAAGGATAAAAACCAATTCGGGGTGAAGGAGAATAAATTAATGAATATTAAAGTTAATAATTTGCTCTCTGCTTGACCTGAATTTAATGTAGAATTAGATATATAAAATTGGACTTTCATTCATGCAGTTGATGCAAGATTTTAAAATCCTAGAATATTATACTTTAACATGTTTTAAAAGTACGATTGAAACTTTATTTTAGTGGGTTTAAGGTCAAGACTGGAAAGAATGATGGAAATAATGACTCACACAACAGTTATTTAAAGGTATTTAAAAATATATTTATTTAATTAATTTATTTTTGGCTGCGTTGTTTCCTTCATTGCTGCATGTGAGCTTTCTCTAGTTGTGGTGGGCGGGGGCTACTCTTCATTGCAGTGCGCGGGTTTCTCATTGCGTTGTCTTCTCTTGTTGCAGAGCATGGGCTCTAGGCTGCCGGGCTTCAGCAGTCTGGCTTGCGGGCTCTAGAGTGCAGGCTCAGTAGTTGTGGCACACGGGCTTAGTTGCTCTGTGGCACGTGGGATCTTCCCAGACCAGGGCTCGAACCCCTCTCCCCTGCGTTGGCAGGCAGATCCTTAACCACTGTGCCACCAGGGAAGCCCACTACAGTTATTTAAAACTATGGGAATTCTATTCTTTACATTAGAATCAGAAAATATTTTGTATATTATATATTTAGAAAAGAAGTAACTTCTCCATAAATGCCAAAATATATGATTTTTATACAGTTAACATATATTTACTATATCATCTTACATTCCAAAAATAATATGAATATGTAATATACCTCAAAAAAGCATGTGGCTGCTAAAAAATACACTCATTTTAAATTTCTTTGGATTATTTACGTTTTTATAGAGATGCCTCAAGGAGTTAAATAAAAATCAAAACTGACAAGGATATATCTTTCTAATCCCTTTTGTTAATATTTCCCTTTTTTGAAGATAGGGACAATGTTTAAAATAATAGCAGTATTTTAGAATGGAAATGTGATCTCCAGCATCTTTCTATTTATCAGAGAATATCTAATCCTTTTATATTCTAAGTTTTCATCCTTTTTTAGCACATTAGAAGGAGCCATTAGAAATGACCCTGAGTGCATTCTACCTTCTAACATTAATTATGTGAGGAAAGGGTGATGGGGCAGGTGGACAACCCATAGCATCTCAATGATACAGATGCTGGAAGTCATCCATTCCAAATTCTTTATTTTGTGGGATATGAAGCTGATTGCCAGAGGTTAATAGCGTGGAAGAACCAGTAATCAATTGTTGAACTAAAACTAGATCCTGATTCTCTTAATTATTCACAGTCCAATGTTCATACTGGAACATTTCCTTTAATTATTTCTACCTATATAAAATTTTTCCTTCCCCAGATTGATAGTTTTATATTATTGTAAAGTGTTCATTCGTTCATTGCTAATATGACTAAAATATGCATTTTTATTTTACAATTTTATTTAGAAATATTTATTTTTTATAAAACATGTAAAATATATTTAAATATTATTTCATTATTAAGCCTATCAGTTTCTCAGAATTGATTTAGAAATATTTTACATATTATTTTGGCAAAAAAAAAAGAATAAAGGGCCCATCTTTGTGTCTTGGACAAATAAATGGAGTAATGTTTAATACATGGTAATGTGCCTATTACCATGAGTCTATATGAAATTATTTTCCCAGTATTTTACACTTCTTTTGTAACATGTCTTTCTTAATTTTTCAACATTGACATCCTCAAAGCTGTCACTGGAGATGCCATATATGTCATGACCCCATATCCACTGGTTCCCTGGCCTTGGTCAATGGGTGGTTATGTGAACTAAGCTAGGTTGAAGAGGTCCCTAGGGCTTTTGCAATTAGGACTAAAGAGAACATCAATACTAACTCTCACCAGTTAGAGAAGCCATGGGATTTAGAATTTGGTAAATTTAGTAGCCGTGTGTCTTAAAAAGTGAAATAGTCAGTCTGAAGTGTGAGGATGTACTCCAAATTCAGAAAGAAAAAAATTAACCAACAGATCAATCACCCGCTGCCAAAAAGAAAAGGAGATGGGTAAAGTGTTCTAGAAATATAACTTGGTTCTATGCATTCCTGAGTGCAGGGTGCATCCCTGTCCTTCACAGGGCTTCATTATTTAAACTTCTTAGTCACATAAGTCAAAACATTTCCTCTTTTGTTTAAGTCTATGCCACTTGCATCTGAGAAGAAGTATCTGAGTGAGGCAGGGTTTGGGAGGGGCAGTGAGTACCCCATGAGCTAGACTGGAAAGTTAGCAGTCCTTGTTATAAAGGAGCAAAGTACTTGGTTAAATCAGATACTGAGCATGTGGCTTGAGCTTCAAGAAATAGTTGGCTTCAGGAGACCTGAGAAAATACCAACAAATGGGGAGTTATTGTAGCCTTCAATAAAGGGTTAAAAGATTGAAACCACTTACAATACCATCTGAAAAGTTATGTAGAACATCAGCACAAATATCTGGAGTTCTCGCATATCAACTTTATGAGGTATAACTTACATATTACAACTTTGCCCATTTAAGTGTATAGTTCAATGAATTTTGACAGATATATATATCACTACAACAATCAAGATAACAGAATATTTCCATTATTCCCCAGAGTTTCCTGCAGTCCTTTGTAGTTAAATTCCACTAGCCCTAGCCCCAGGGAAAAACTGACCTGTTTTGTCATTATTAATTAGTTTTTGCCTATCCTAGAATTTTCCATAAATAGAATCATGCGGTACCTTTTGAGTCCAGCTTCCTTTGCACAGACTAATGTGTTTGAGATTCATCCTGGAATTATAGCTGAGATTGCTTTGAACCTACAGCTTAATTTGGGAAGAATTGAATTCCTCAAATTATTGTCTTCCAATTCATAAGCATAGTATATCTCTCAATTAGGTCTTCTTATAGTCTCTCATCAATAATTTGAGGTTTTCAGTGTGCTAATATTGTACTTTTTTTGCTAAAATTTTGTGTAATTATATTACTCTTTATGATGACTATTGAAAATGTAGTTTGAAAGTTTTATTTTCAGATTGTTCACATAATTAATCATTCTTATTGAATGTTTTCCTTGTTGTTGAGTTCTGGGAATTCTTTGTGTATTCTGGATATAATCCTTTAATAAATTATGAGTTTGCAAATAAATTCTCTCCGTGTATGACTTATTTTTTCATTCTCTCAACAGTGTGTTATTCAAGAAGCAAAGTTCTTTATGCTGGTACAGTCAAGTTTATCAATGTGTTCTTTTATGGGTTATGATTTTGGTTTCATGTCCAAGAAAGTTTGCTTCACTGAAGGTCACAAAGTTATTTTCTTCAAAATGTTTACTGTCTTATTTTTCTTTTTTAGGCTTGTGATATATTTGGAATTAATATTTGTGCATATTATAAGATAAGGGCTGTGTTCCTTCCCCCCCCACTCCATGGATAGACAATTATGTTCAATCATTTGTTGATAAGACTATCTTTTTCCATGGAATTTCTTGGTTACTTTTGTTGCAGTTTATTTGAACATATAGGTACACTATACTAATGCAAGTATCATGCTGTCTTGATAACTCTATCTTTACAGTAATTCTTGCTCTTCTTTTACAAATTTGGGTTAACTCTTCTGGGCTCTTTGAATTTCCATATCACTTTTGTCCATTTCTAATAAAAAGCCCTCAGAGATTTAAATTCTCATTGTTTTGGATAGAACTATTTAGAAAAATTAATATTTTAAGAATATTGAACCTGTCAATATACAAACATGATACACCTCTCCATTTACTGAGATCTTCTTTAGACTTTTTCATCGTGTTGTAGTCTTCTGTGTGCCAGTCTTATACATATCACATGTGTTTTCTTCCTTTTAGCCCTCTATAATTTACATTCATTTACCTACATTATTGCACTGGCTAGAACCCTCAGTACTAAATTAATTACAAGTAATGGTAGTGGTTGTCCTAGCCTTGATTTTTGCCTTAGTAGAAAAGAATTCAATATTTTACTCAAGGATAATATTAGTTATACATTTTCCATAGATTCCCTTTATCACATTGGGAAAGTTTTCTTCTATTACTAGTTTGTTGAGAGTTTTTTTTTTAATCCATATTGAATAGTACATCTTGTCATTTTTTTTTACACAAATTGAAAATGGCTTTTATCTCTTATTCTGTGAATATGTTGGATTATATTGATTGTCAAATATTAACCCAACTTGAATTGCCAGGATATAACATACCTGGTAATGCTGGATTATTCTTTTTATAAATTGCAGGGTTTGCTTTGTCAGTATTCCATTAGGGATTTTTGTATCTACATTCATAAGGCATATTACTCTGCAGTTTTGTCTTTTTTGTGTGTGTGTGGTACGTGGGCCTCTCACTGCTGTGGCCTCTCCCGCTGCAGAGCACAGGCTCCAGACGCGCAGGCTCAGCGGCCATGGCTCACTCGCCCAGCCGCTCCGCGGCACGTGGGATCCTCCCGGACCGGGGCACGAACCCGTGTCCCCTGCATTGGCAGGCGGACTCTCAACCACTGCGCCACCAGGGAAGCCCTGCATTTTTGTCTTTTTGTGATCAGAATCTTTGTTGGGATTCTGGAATTTCATTTTATTTTTGTAATGTTTTTGTAAGGTTTTGCTTATTAGGGTCTTGCTGAGGAGGGGGCTTTCAGATCCTCTTTTATTCTGAGAGGGTTTTTGCTAATTTAGATTGATTGCTTTCTTAATTGTGTGATAGAATTCACCAGTGAAGACTTCTTGGTCTGTAGTTTTCTTCATGGGAAGGTTCCTAACAAAGAATTTAATTACTTTTAGATATAGGGCTATTCCTATTGATATTCTTCCTTCATTTGGCTTTGGTAATGTTTGAGATTCAAAATATTGTCTATTTCATCCTGGTAATTAAATATATTGGCTTAAATGGTTTTAAAATATATTTATTTATTATGTTTTTATTGTCTGTATTATCTGTTGATATATCATTTTTCACTTCTGATGTTGCCAATTTGTTTCTTCTCTCTTTTTGTCTGGGTTAGTCTAGCTAGAGATTTATCAGTTTTATCAATCTTTTTAGAAAAAACGTTTTGGTTTCATTGACTTTTTGAATTGTTTGTGTTTTCTACTCCATTAATTTCTGCTCTTTATTTTTATTATTTCCCACCTTCTACTTATTTTGGATTCATTTTACTATTCTTCATCTAGAATCATAAAATGGTATCTTAGATAGTTGATTTTAGACCTTTATGATTTTCAAATATAAATATTTGAAGCTTCCATTTGCTTTAAAAACTTGCTTAGGATTTACTACACAGAAGTTGATTTGGTTTATGTTTCTTACCCTTCATATAAAATATTTTATAATTTCTCTTGTGATTTATTCTTTAATCCATGTGTATTAGTTTCTAAATATTTAAAGATTTTTATTTAATGCTGATTTCATTCATTTTAAATTCTTGGAGACTTCTTTTATGGCCCAGCCTATTATTTTTCTTGATAAATGTACCATGTGCCCTTGAAAAACATGTACGTTCTACTGTTTGTTTGGTCAAGTTGGTTGATAGTGCTGCTCAAATATTCTACATTCTTACTGATTTTCTACTTATTCTACAAATTGCTGAGGAGAGTGTTAAATATTCCAACAATAATTACAATTGTGTATTTGTCTTAAGTTATTATTTTAGGTAGAGATGATTTTACTACCTTTGTCTTTAAACTTCCTCCTACCTTTATAGATGATTGACCCACAATTTTTACTATATGTTTACCTTTATCAGTGAGATTTTTTCTTTCATAGTATTCTTTTTCCTAGTTTTGTCCATTTCTTTTCCATTTAAACAGGGTTGATTTAGTGGTGGGAAATTCTTCAACTCCCCTTCCATACCAATGAATATCTTGCCAGGTAGAGTATTTTTGGTTAGAAGTTTTTCCTGTCAGCACTTTGACTATATCATTTCATTCCTTTCTTGCCTATAAAGTTCTTGAAAAATCAGCTTATAGTCTTATGAGAGTTTCCTTGTACAAAACTAGTTGTTTTTCTCTTGCTGCTTTTAAGAATCTCTATCTTTAGTTTTGACATTTTAATTGTAAATTATCTTGGTGTGGATCTCTTTGGGTTCATCTTGTTTGGGACTGTCTGTTCTTCCCAGACTTGGATATCTACTTCCTTTGCCAGGTTAAGAAAGTTCCAGCCATTATGTCTTCAAATAGATTTTATATCCTTTTCTCTCTCTGTGTCTTCTTCTGGGACCCTTATAATGCAAATATTAGTATGCTTGCTTTTGTCCTAGAGGTCCTTAAACTATTCTTTTTTTTTTTTTTTTTTTCCTGTTCCAACTGGGTGAATTTCACTACCTTGTCTTCCAGATTGCTGATCTGTTCTTCTGCATCCTGTATTCTACTGTTTATTCCCTCTAGTGTATTTTTTTATTTCAATTTTTGTATTCTTCAGTTCTGATTCATTTTAAATTTTCTATTTGTTGATGTTCTCACTGACTTCAAGTATTCTTCTAAGTTTGGTAATCGTGTTTATGATTACCATGTTTAAATCCTTTATCTGAATTGCTTATCTCCATTTCACTTAGTTTTTTCTCTATGTTTTTTTCTTTTTTTTTAGTTTGTTTGTTTGGAAGGTATTCCTTTGTGTCCTCCTTTGGCCTAACTCTCTGTGTTTGCTTCCTTGTATTGAATATATGATCTATATCTCCTGGCCTTGAAAGAGTGGTCTTATGTAGAAAGTGTTCTGTGGGGCCCAGGGACACAATCCCTCTGGTCATTGGAGCTAGGTGTTCTGTGTGCAACTCCTGTATAGGCTGTGTGCAACCTCCTGTTGTGGTTGGGCTGTGATTCCTGGGGGGACATTGGTGTGAGAGACTGACCCATAGCCTGGTTGTCTATAAGTCTTGGCTGTGACTGCTGTGGGTATGTTGGTGGTTGACCCCCAGTCTGACTGGCAGAGAGGTCCAGCCATGACTCTTGTGGGCACAGTGATGAGAAGGGCTGGTCCCTGGCTCAGATGGCTGTGAGGTCCAGATATGACTATTGCAGGCATGCTGGTGTGTGGGCCTGGGCTCCAGGAGCAGAATTAATTTTGGAGGAGTGTCAGTGCCACTCCAGGTCACCTACCAGGTAGGGAGGAGTGGGAGCTGTTTTGGAGGGGTATAGTGCCAATCAGGGTTATTGCTAGGTGTGGCAGTGTGAGAACCACTTTAGAGGATCTAGCCTGGCAGGGGGGTTGGGCAGGGCAGGTCCTTAGGGGAATGCCAAGGCAGAGTACACAGTGTTAGTTAGGTTGATGGAGAATAATAGACTAATGCCCACCAGCACTGGGCCAACTGGGTGAAAGGAGAATGAAAAAAAGGCACCTGCAAGTGCTTCCATCCATAAAGAAATTTTCACCAGATCCCTGCCCTTCCAGCACTTGCTCTAAAATTGGTCAGCGCATCTCTTCATGTGACCCAGGTTCTTTTCAAGCTGCTGCCTCTGTGCTGGGACTCAGAGTGAGTGAGTTTGTGCATGAGCCCTTCCAGAGCAGAGTCTCAGTTTCCCACAGCCCTCTGGCTCTTCCAGACATAATCCCTGCTGGTTTTCAAATATTTCAGATACTACGGGGACTGTCTTCCCAAAGCAGGCCCTGCCTGGGGAGCTCAATGTGGGGCTTGGACCCCTCACTCCTCATGGGGGACCCCTATGGTTGTGATATCCCTCCCGCTTGTAGGTTGCCACACTGGGGAGTGCGGGCTCTGACTAGACCACTTCTCTGCCCCTCCTACCCATCTTGATGTGGCCTTTCCTTTATATTCTTAGTTGTGGAAAAATCTGTTCTCTTCATCTTCAGGTTCTTATCAGAGTAGTTGTTTTATTTGTATTTGTAGTTTTGGTGTGTCCATAGGAGGAGGTGAGCTCAGGATCTTAGTACAATTCCTCAGTTTCTCACTTTTGTAGGTGGGATATGGGGATGCAACACAATTCTGTCCAATTAGACCCTGGGGATTTCTGGAAATGATTGTCTCCCTAACTGAAGGAGATGCATGGGGAGAAATGACCTTTCCCTTAGATCATGCTGACTGAGAAAGGATGCCCAGGGCTGTATGAGACATCTTCTGAAAAGATCCCATGTGAAACTGTAGACAAGCCAGCAGGGTAAATGTGGAAAAGAGAAAGACAGGAAAAAAATCGATCACTTTGATTCAGGCATCATATTAACTAATTCTGGAAATGCTTACCTACAAAAACAACTTCCAAAGTGAAGGATTGAGGAGACGTATTATTCTGTAGGAATCATCTTGAGTAAAATTATTTCAATCTTTTTATGATAGATGAAGGTCTAATGTTAGAAAGCAATTATTGGCAGGTCTGTTGCCTATTAGAAGAATAAAGCTTCTCTGCTTTTAGAGAGTATAAAGCTTGGGAAATGATTAATACAGAAAAGAAAAACGATAGTCTTAGGAGCATTTATATATTGTGTCTGAGCTTTCTTTGGCCTCAGTTGTGACTACCTGACCATTTTTTTAAATTGAATGAGTTACACAACTCCTCCCCTTTAGTGTTTACATTATTCTTCTTTTATTTCTGATACTAGACACCAGACTCCTAACTAATATACCAGTAAACTTTAGGCAATATCAAAATCTTTAGCAATCTGTCTGTGATGATTCACCTGCACCAATTTTGACTCATGTGCAAAGTGAAGCTTCCTGAAGTGAAGGTATGACTGAAAGAAGAAGTTTGGGAAATACATATTGAAGTTTTCCCAGATATGTAGTATGGCATTTTGCAAATAGTAAAAGGTCAGGATATGTCTGTTAAACACCAGAGGAAGACATTTGGGAAAAAATATATATATATTCCATACTGGAGATAAACAGATTAGATTACTTTAGCTAACATTTTTCAAATCACTTAAAATAATATGACATGTATGAAATAGTTGCTTTATCTTTAAATTTTTATTTTTGTTTAACTTAGAGAAATGTCAAAATGAAAACATGTGGCTACTTCATGCAATACAATTTTGGAAGAAAATATGTAAGTTAAATCAGTGCATTTTTATGATAATGGACCTCATTTCATATGGTGTATAGAACACAAAAAAACGCTATATAAATATAGTGACTAACAATTTGCGTTTTCTGTTTGATAGCATCTCTAAATATATTAAACTTGGGAATGGGAAGAGCCTTTGACATTTTGGTTTGAAATTCACATTATATAAGCACTCTATAACAGTTCCATTACTCTGGGATTATACCTGAGTTGTGATTTTGCAACATTCAGTGGTATTATTCAGAATAACAAAGAATACTTTGGTGGCATTTAAACTCCTTTATCTGAAACTCTAATGAATCTAGTCAGCTGGTTTGGATCAATCAAAATTTAGTTTTGTTTTTTTTTTCTTTTGTGGTAGGCGTGCCTCTCACTGTTGTGGTCTCTCCCGCTGCGGAGCACAGGCTCCGGACGCACAGGCTCAGTGGCCATGGCTCACGGGCCCAGCCGCTCTGCAGCATGTGGGATCTTCCCAGACTGGAGCGCGAACCCACGTCCCCTGCATCGGCAGGCGGACTCTCAACCACTGCGCCACCAGGGGAGCCCCAAAATTTAGTTTTAATTTTAATTCAGGGAGAAAATAGATATAGATTTTTAGTTTTGTAATCAGTTTGTTATTAGAGACAAGTCTAATGCATGTGTTTAGAAATTTTATTTTTCTTGTATGTGACAGAAATAAAGAGAATAAAGAGAAAGGGAAAATTAGAAAATTATTTTTCTGAATTTATCAACAGTGTCTAAGAACTGTAAATTCATTTAAATAATTTTATACTAGCTTTAATTTGTGTTTTATTTTTGACTTGAAATAAATGCATACATGCATATAATTTAAAAATACACACGCACGCACACACACACACACACACACACACACATCAGTATAGAGGTATACAATATTACACCTAGTTCTTTACCCAATCCTTATTTCTCAGCTTCCTTTACCTTTTTCATAATAACACTTCAGAGGCTCATGGTCAGCAGAAATCAGAATAAGGCTTGCTAGAAATCTTTTTTTTTTTTTCAAGAAGAAAAATGTTTATTGTAGAAATATAATTTTGGTCATTATATATTTCATGTTTTCTGTAGTTTTCCAATTGTACTTTTTAAAACTTAATTTTTATTGGAACTTAATTGCTTTACAATGTTGTGTTAGTTTCTGCTGTATAGCAAAGTGAATCAGCTCTCTCTATATACATATATCCCCTCTTTTATGGATTTCCTTCCCATTTAGGCCACCACAGAGCACTGAGTAGAGTTCCCTGTGCCATACAGTAGGTTCTCATTAGTTATCTATTTTATACGTAATAGTGTGTATATGTCAATCCCACTCCTCCTTTCCTCCTTTGGTATCCATCCATACGTTTGTTCTCTATATCTGTGTCTCTATCTCTACTTTGCAAATAAGTTCATTTGTACCATTTTTCCAGATTCCACATGTAAGCGATTTTATACAATATTTGTTTTTCTCTTTCTAACTTATTTCACTCTGTATCACAATCTCTAAGCCCAACCATATCTCTGCAAATGGCACAATTTCATTCCTTTTTATGGCTGGGTAATATTCCATTGTATATATGTACCACATCTTCTTTATCCATTCCTCTGCTGATGGACATTTAGGTTGCTTCCATGTCCTTTCTATTGTAAATAGTGTGGCAATGAACACTGGAGTGCATGTATCTTTTTTAATTATGGTTTTCTCTGGGTATATGCCCAGTAGTGGGATTGCTGGGTCATATGGTAGTTCCCTCTATGCCCACTTTCTGAAGAGTTTTTATCATAAATGGGTGTAGAATTTTGTCAAAAGCTTTTTCCACATCTATTGAGATGATCATATGGTTTTTATTCTTCAATTTGTTAATATTGTGTATTGCATTGATTGATTTGTGTATATTGAAGAATCCTTGCATCCCAGGGATAAACCCCACTTGATCATGGTGTATGAACCTTTAAATTGTTGTTGGATTCTGTTTGCTAGTATTTTGTTGAGGATTTTTGCATCTATGGTCATCAGTGATATTGGCCAGTAATTTACTTTTTTTGTGATATCTTTGTCTGGTTTTGGTATCAGGGTGATGTTGGCCTTGTAGAATGAGCCTGGGAGTGTTCCTCCCTCTGCAATTTTTTTTTGGAAGAATTTGAGAAGGATGGATGTTAACTCTAAATGTTTGATAGAATTTGCCTGTGAAGTCATCTGGTCCTGGATTTTTGTCTGTTGGAAGTTTTAATCACAGTTTCAATTTCATTACTTGTGATTGGTCTGTCCATATTTTCTATTTCTTCCTCGTTGAGTCTTGGAATGTTATACCTTTCTAAGAATGTGTCCATTTCTTCCAGGTTGTCCATTTTACTGGCATATAGTTGCTTGTAGTAATCTCTCATGATCCTTTGTATTTCTGTGGTGTCAGTTATAATGTCTCCTTTTTCATTTCTAATGTTATTGATATGAGTCCTCTCCCTCCTTTTCTTGTTGAATCTGGCTAAAGGTTTATCAATTTTGTTTATCTTCTCAAAAAAACAGCTTTTAGTTTCATTGATCTTTGCTATTGTGTTCTTAATTTCTATTTCATTTATTTCTGTTCTGATATTTATGATTTCTTTCCTTTTACTAACTTTGGGTTTTGTTTGTTCCTCTTTCTCTAGTTTCTTTAGGTGTAAGGTTAGGTTGTTTATTTGAGACTTTTCTTCTTTCTTGAGGTAGGATTGTATTGCTATAAACTTCTCTCTTAGAACTGCTTTTGATTCATCCCACAGGTTTTGGGTCATAGTGTTTTTGTCATTTGTTTCTAGGTATTTTTGTAGTTCCTCTTTGATTTCTTCAGTGATCCATTGATTATTTAGTAGGATACTCTTTACCCTCCATGTGTTTGTGTTCTTTACATATTTTTTTCCT
The DNA here is from genome assembly GCF_005190385.1 of Monodon monoceros. Classification (NCBI taxonomy): domain Eukaryota; kingdom Metazoa; phylum Chordata; class Mammalia; order Artiodactyla; family Monodontidae; genus Monodon; species Monodon monoceros. The sequence goes on along the minus strand of NW_021703771.1, from coordinate 4,940,373 downwards.
GTAATTGATTTCTAATCTCATAGCATGTGGTCAGAAAAGATGTTTGATATGATTTCCATTTTCTTAAATTTACTGAGGCTTGATTTGTGACTCAAGATGTGATCTATCCTGGAGAATGTTCCATGTGCACTTGAGAAGAAAGTGTATTCTGCTGCTTTCAGATGGAATATCCTATAAATATCAATTAAGTCTATCTGGTCGAATGTGTCATTTAAGGCTGTGTTTCCTTATTTATTTTCTGTCTGGGTTATCTGTGCTTTGGTGTAAGTGAGGTGTTTAAGTCCCCCACTATTATGGTGTTACTGTTGATTTTCCCTTCTATGGCTGCTAGCATTTGCCTTATGTATTGAGATGCACCTAATTTGGGTGCATAAATACTTAAAATTGTTATATCTTCTTCTTGGATTGATCCCTTGATCATTATGTAGTGTCATATCTTGTCTCTTGTAATAGTCTTTATTTTAAAGTCCATTTTGTCTGATGAGTATTGCTACTCCAGCTTTCTTTTGACTTCCATTTGCATGGAATATCATTTTCCATCCCTCACTTTCAGTCTGTATGTGTCCCTAGGTCTGAAGTGGGTCTCTTATAGATAGCATATATATGGGTCTTGTTTTTGTATCCATTCAGCCAGTCTGTGTTTTTTAATTGGAGCATTTAATCCATTTACATTTAAGGTAATTATTGATATGTATGTTCCTATTGCCATTTTCTTAATTGTTTTGGGTTTGTTTGTGTAGGTCATTTTCTTCTCTTGTGTTTTCTGCCTAGAGAAGTTCCTTTAGCATTTGTTGTAAAGCTGGTTTGTTGGTGCTGAATTCTCTTGGATTTTGCTTGCCTGTAAAGCTTTTGATTTCCTGGTTGACTCTGAATGAGAGACTTGCTGGCTAGAGTAATCTTGGTTGTATGTTTTCTCCCTACATCACTTTAAATATATCCTGCCATTCGCTTCTGGCCTGCAGAGTTTCTGCTGAAAAATCAGCTGATAACCTTATGGGGATTCCCTTGTATACTATTTGTAGCTTTTTCCTTGCTGCATTTAATATTTTTGTTTTGTATTTTATTTTTGTTAGTTTGTCTGTTTATTAGGTGGAGCTATGTCTTGGAGTTGAGATGGAGACCTCCGTGAGAGCTCACACAGATTAATATTCTCTGGGCCAGGAATTCTCTGGAAGTCCAGCATCCTGGATTCAGCACTCCCACCCCGGGTGGCTTAGGCCTGACCCCTGGCTGGGAACCGAGACTCTGCGAGCCAAGGTGCATGGCCAAAAAAAAATAGGAAAAAGAAACAACACCAAAAAAAGAAAACAAACAGACAAAACCCAAGATAAATGATAAAAACAAAACCAACCAAACAACAACAAAGAAAACAGACAAAAAAAACCAAGGAAAACAAATAAAAAGAAAACAGCCAAACAAACAGAAGAACCCCAAAACAAACAATAAAAACAAAGCTAACAAAAACAGAAAGCAAAGAAAACATAAAACAAACACACAAAAAAGATAAAAACAAATAATACAAAACATAAAACAAAGACAAAAAAACAGAACAAGAAATTAAAAATAGAAAAATAAAAGATATATTAAAAATTAAAAAATAAACAAAAAATAAAAAGCGATAAAAAAATAAACAACAGCAACAGTACAAAATGAAACAAAAAGCAAACAAACAAAAATATTTTCCTGGTTTCTGCTTTGTCAGTGTCCTCCCACAATGAGCCACAACCAACCTCCACCTCCCCAGGAAGCCCTCCAGTACCTCTAGGTAGGTCTCTGGACCCACTGTGGGCATTGTGGGGGCAGCTCAGTCTCGGACCCAACTCCCTCATGTACTTGCCTCCAAAGTCCACAGCTGCTAAAGCTAGACTGGTCTCAGTTGTGGAACACTCATTGTCAGTTCAGATGTTCTGCAGGCGTTGGATATACCAGGTTGACTGTGGGGATTTAATCCATGGCTTGTGCAGCTGCACAGAGAGATTTGTGCCCCTCTTCCTTAATTGCACCACCCCTGGGGCTCAGCTTTGGTTTTGGCCCTGCTTCTGCTTGTGGGCCACCCTCAGGTGTCTGTTCCCCACCCAGGCAAGAGGGGGAAGAAACAGCAGCTTACTGGGGCACACTTCCTTGCTCAGGCTGGTGAGGAATAAGGTGGCCACAACTGGTGTGTGTGCGCTTGCTCTGATGGGATCCCCCTGTAGTGCCTGCGGTAGCAGAGACCAGTGAGAAGTAGGAACAGACTGGGGCATGCTTGCTCTGGTGGGAGTCCCTCCCAGTGTCCTTGGAGGCAGGGGCTGGCCTGTGGGTGGAGAACCTGTGATGTCAGCCCTGCTACCACTTATGTGCCACTCAACAGTAGTGCCTAATTTCCAAGGCAGACCATGCCCCCTCCAGGAGCATTCCCAGCAGTGGAACCCATCACTCTCGTCCCCTATGGTTGTCTCCATGTTGCTCAGCTCCCTGTCCCTTCAGGCCATGTCGGCACTGCCAACAGTGGCTCTCTCCCTGGGTTTGCTCTCCTAACCCCTGGCTTTAGCACTCAGCCCCCGCCAGCGCTGGTGGATTCTCGTCTCAGGCTGGCGGACCCAGGGCTGATTCCTGAGGAGGCTTTGGTGGGAGCAGCACTCGGGACTCTGCAGCCTGTGCAGGTGGAGGATACCTTGGCTTGAGAGGCGAGTGAACCTGCTCAGATGGGTGCCCATCCCAGTGCCCACAATGGTAGGAGCCGGTGGGTGGGTAAAGTGGATTACAATGGTGGTTCCACCCCTTGCACCCCACTCAACAATGGCATCTTGCTTCTATGGTGACCCAGGCTTCTTCCACAAACTTTTCCAGTTGTGGAGCTCATTGCTCCCATCCTTTCAGGTTGTCTCTTCACAGCCAACAGCTGTCCCCTCCCTGGGTCTGTGCTCTGAACCCCGTTTTCCAGCACCTAGACTCCTTCCGCAGCAGGAGACACACGACTCAGGCTGGGGTGCACAGGGCTGTGCACAGAACATGCACGCACATCTTACTCTGTTCTGCCTTTCCCAGACTGGATGCTGCATTCCCCTCTGATACCCTGAAGCTCCCTCTCTGCCCCAGATGATTTCCCCACTGCGAGGGAGCTTCTCTGGGTGCAGGAATCTCTCCTCACCTTCAGCTCCCCACCAAGGATGTTGGTCCCTTCACATTTCCTCTTTTATTTTTCTTTCATTCTATTGGTTGCATGGGGATTTTGCTTGTGCTCTTAGGTGTCCAAGGCCTTCTGCTAGTGTTCAGCAGCTGCTCTGTGAGAATCGTTCCATCTGTAGATGTCTTTTTGATGTACTGTAAGGAGAGGTGAATTCTGCGTCCTCTTATTCCACCATCTTGACTCCTCCTCTCCTAGGAATCTTAAAATTATTCTCTGGACCTATGAATGTGAACATCTTACTTGCTAAATAGGATATTGTGTAAAACAAAATGCAAAATTGTTGGGAGAAGCCAAAGATCAGAATAGATCTTTACCCTTTCTCTTTTCTTTCAATTCACTTGAAAGTTGAGTGCAGGCTTTGCATGTTTGGTAACGGTCATGCTGTTATTTCAAAGTTACATTATCAGCCACAGGCATATTACCTTTTACCATTTACCCTTAAAATAAGTGATGCCCTTTAACATTATGATGTGCGATTATACTACACTGAAAATAATGGGAAAACTCAACAACTTGTAAGAACTATAAAAAAAAATTTAAAAGAGATTTTTGTTAAAAATACCTAAAAGCACCACATAACTCCTCCACTCACTTTTCAAAAATGAATATTTTGGGGGGGATATGGGAAAAAACTGGAAGGAGGAGGGAAAAGGACAATAAATAGAATGACAAAATGGAAAACGAGTTATGTAAAAGTATATTTGTACTGTATTTTGAAAAGACAAAGGCAATTTACTAACATAGTGTAATTCTCCCAGCCATAAAAATTAAAAGAAAGAACATAAAATTCAACCTGTATTAATGTAGCGTAGGGAACATTTGAAAGCATTGATTGAAAAGGATAAAATGACATACCCTTAATTCTCTAGAATATAGAGTTACTTTCAAGAGTAAAAAGTAATTGTGCATGGAAGACAGGGAGTAGCAGAAGAATCTGCCTATTTTGTAGATATATTTTGGCTTTGGCTATTACATAAGGCTGTTATGAGCACTTGTCCTTGGTTCTTTCTATGGACTTATACTTTTATTTCTCTTAGGTAAGTACCTAGGAGTAGACTGGTTGGATTATGTAACAGGTATATGTTTAACATTTTAAAAAACTGGTTTCCAAACTGGTTGTCATATTTTACATTCCCACAACAGTGTATGAGAGTTCCAGTCTTCCACCATCTTGCCAAAACCTGGTATGGCCTGTCTTTTAAATTGTAGCCATTCTAGTTAGTGTGTAGTGGTATCTCATGGTTGTTTTAAGTTTTATTTCTCCAGTTACTAATGATGTTGGGCCTCATTTCGTTTGGTTATTTGCCATTTATACATCTTCGTTGGTGAAATGTCTGTTCAGATATTTTGTCTGTTTAAAAATTTGGGTCATTTGATTTCTTATTATTAACTTTGAAAGTTCTTTTATATTCTAGACACAAGTCCTTTATTAGATATATAATTTAAAAATATTTTTCCCAGTCTGTGATTTGTCATTTCATTCTCCTAATAGTACATTTTGAAGAATGTTTGAATAGTACATTTTGAAGAAGGTTTTAATTTTGAGGAAGTCAAATTTATCAATTTGTTCCTTTGTGGGATGTGTTTTTGATGTAATATCTAAGAAATTTTTTGCTAACTCAGCTTCACAAAGATTTTCTTCTATGTTTTCCTCTAAAAGTTTTATAGTTTTATAGATTTTACTGTTAGGTCTATAAACCATTTTAGTTAATTTTGGTATATGGTGATTTATTTATTCATTTTTGGATTTGAATATCTGAATGGTTCAGCAAAATTTGTTGAAAAGACGATCCTTTGCTGAATTGCCTTTGCACCTTTGCCAAAAATAAGTTGTCTATAAATATGTGGGTCTTTTTCTGAACTCTCTTTTATATTCTATTGCTTTATTTGTCAGCCTTCATGAAAATACAACATGTCTTGATAACACTCAGCACTCTTTGTTGTTCTTTATCAAGGTTGTTTTAGCTCTTAGGTCCTTTCAATTTTTCATATAGATATTGGAATGAGCTTGTTACATTCTACCAGTAAGTGGACCAGTATTTTGGCTGAGAATGTATTGAATCAACAGATCAGTAAGGGGGGAATTGATAGTTTTGCAATATTGAGTCTTCTAATCCATAGTCCAGGTATATTTCTCTATTTATTTAGATCATCTTTAATTTTTTTTCCAGCAATATTTTGTAGTTCCATTGTATAGGCTTTCTAGATGTGCTTTGAACATTTGTGTTGTTAGAAATTTATTCATTCCATCTATGTGATTTAATTTATAGGCATAGTTTTACTTACCATCCATTTACCAGATGTAGAATAATGTCACTTCTCCTATTCCTGAAATGATAATTTGTATTTTATCCTTTTTTTTGTTGTTCTGACATGGACAGAGATTTATCAATTTTATTGTCCTTAGCAAAGAACCAGATTTTGGATTCAATAAATTTTTTCTATTATTTTTATAGTTATTTTCCTCTTTGATTGCTATTATTTCCTTTCTTTTGCTTAATTTTAGTTTAATTATCTCTTTTTCTAGCATCTTAACATAGAAACTGAGATCTTTGACAAAATATTTGATGTTTACTGTAAAGAATGATAAATATCACTCTAATAACTGTTTTTCAGCATCCTACAAAATCCGATGTGTTGTGTTTCTACATAAGTTTAAAGTTAACTATAAATCTCTTTTGGTGTTTTTTGACCCATGATTATATAAAAATATCATTTAATTAAAAATATTTGTGGGTTTTACAGATATATGTCTGTTATTGAGTTCTAATTCAACTCCATTTATTATTACTTGAATTCTCTTGACCATATGAAGAGTTGTTTTCTGGTTCAAAATATGGACTATCTTAGTAAAGTGTTCTGTATGTACTTTACAATAATAAGTAATTTGTTGTTGGTGGTGAAGTGTCCCATAAATGTCAATTAGGTTAAGTTGTTTCATAGTTTTTCATGTCTTCTACGTATTTATTTATTTACTGTCCACTTTTTCTATTATTTATTAAGAAAGAGATCTTGAAATTTCCAACTACAATTGTGGATTTTTCTATTTCTACCTGTGCTTTTACCAGCTTTTGTTTCATATATTTTGAAGCTATTTATTAGCTGTATCCCATTTAGAATTTTATACCCTCTTGATTGACACCCTTTACTTTTATTTAAATTGAAATACAGTTGATGTACAATATTATGTTAAAGATTTACTACATAGTGATTTGACATGTGCATACATTATGAACTGATCACCACAATAAATTGAGTAACCACCTATCTCCATATAAAGTTATTACAGTATTATTGACCATATTTCCTATGCTGTATATTACATCCCTATGATTTATTATATAACTGGAGGTTTGTAGCTCTTAATCCCTTAGACCTATTTCTCCCTACCATCCACCCCTATACCCCAACCTTTTTGGCAACCATTCATTTATGTTCTGTATCTATGACTCTGTTTTATGTTGTTCTTTTCTTTGTTTTGTATTTACTTATTTGTGAGATCATGAGGTATTTGTCTTCTCTGTTTGACTTATTTCTCTTAGCATAATACAATTTAAGTACATCCATGCTGATGCAAAATGACAAGGTTTCATTTTCTACAGCCAATAATCCCATTGTCTATATATATATATATATATATATATATATATATATATATATATATATATATATATATACCACATCTTCATTGTCCATTTATCCAACAATGGACACTCAGATTGCTGCCATACATTGGCTATTGTAAATAACACTGCAATAAATATTTGGGTGCATATATCTTTTTGAATTGGTGCTTTTGTTTTTTTTGGGTAAATACCCAGAAGTGAAATTGCTGGATCATATGGCAGCTTTATTTTTAATTCTTGGAGGAAACTTCATACAGTTTTTTATAATGGCTGCACCAGTTTGCAATCCCACCAACAGTACATGAGTCCCGTTTTCTCCACATCCTTGCCATCGCTTGTTATTTATTGTCTTTTTGATGGTAGCCATTCTGACAGGTGTGAGGTGGTATCTCACTGGGTTTTGATTTGCATTTCCCTGATGATTAGTGAAGTTGACCCTCTTTTCATGTACCTCTTGGCTATCTGTATGTCACAGGTCCTCTGCTCATTTTTTAAATTGTGTTGTTTGTTTGTTTGATGTTGAGTTGTATTAGTTCTTTGTATATTTTGGATATTAACTCCTTATTGGATATAATGTTTGCAAATGTCTTCTCCCATTTATTAGGTTGGCTTTTCATTTTGTTGGTAGTTTCCTTCATTGTAAAAAAGCTTTTTGGTTTGATGGACACCTCCCATTTTTTAAATTTGCTTTTGGTTCCCTTGTCTGAGGACATATATCAAAAAAATTATTGCTAAGACTAAAGTAAAAGAGTGTATTGCCTATGTTTACTCCTACAATTTTTGTGGTTTCAGGTCTTGAATTCAACTCTTTAGTCCTTTTTGAGTTTATTTTTATATATGGTGTGAAAAAGTAGTTCAGTTTGATTGTTTTGCATACAGCTGTCCAGTTTTCCCAACACCATTTAGTGAAAAGGTGGTTTTTTCATTGTATACTTTTGTCTTCTTTGTCATAATATAGTTGACCATATAAGAATGGGCTTACTTCTAGGCTCTCTACTTTGTTCCAATGATGTATGTGTCTGTTTTGTGCCAGTACCTTACCATTTGATTACTGTAGCTTTGTACTATAGTTTGAAATCAGGGAGTGTGATACCTCCAGCTTTGTTATTATTTCTAAAACTTACTGTGGCTATCTGGCTGTCTTTTGTGTTTCCACACAAATTTTAGAAATATTTGTTTTATTATGTGAAAAATGCCTTTGGTATTTTGACAGGGATTGCACTGAATCTGTAGATTGCCTTCGTTAGTATGGTCACTTTAACAATGTTAATTCTTCCATTACATGAACATGCTATATCTTTACAGTTTTTTGTGTTGTCTTCAGTTTCTTCCATCAATGTCCTACAGTTTTCAGAGCATACATGTTTAGCCTTTTTGCTTATATTTATTCCTAGGTTGTTTTTTTTTTTTTTTTTTTTTTTGAGGTACGTGGGCCACACTGCTGTGGCCTCTCCTGTTGTGGAGCACAGGCTCCGGATGCACAGGCTTAGCAGCCATGGCTCACGGGCCTAGTCGCTACATGGCATGTGGGATCTTCCCAGACTGGGGCACAAACCCGTGTCCCCTGTATCGGCAGGTGGACTCTCAACCACTGTGCCACCAGGGAAGCCCTATTCCTAGGTATTTTATTCTTTCTGGTGCAACTGTAAATAAGATGATTTTCTTAAGATAGTTTGTTGTTAGTGTATAGAAACACAAGAGGTTTCTGTATATTAGTTTTGTATTCTGCCAATTTACTGATTTCATCTATTAGTTCTAATAGATTTTGGTGGTATCTGTAGAATTTTCAATATATACTATTGTGTTATCTACAAACAGTGACGATGTTAGCTTTTCCTTTCCAATTTTAATGTTTTAAAATAGCTTTTTCTTGTCTGACTACTGTTGCTAAGACTTTCAGTACTCTGTTGAATAAAAGTGATGGGAATGGGAATAAACATCTTTTTCCTAATCTTAGAGGAAATGCTTTCAGCCTTTCACCATTTAGTATAATGTTGGCTGTGGTTTGCAATATATGGCCTTTATTATGTTGAGATATGTTCCCTCTATACCCACTTTGTGGAGAGTTTTTAGTCATAAATAGATGTTGACTTTATCAAAAGCTTTTTCTGCATCTATTGAGATGATCATATGGTTTTTATTCTTCAATTTGTTAATGTGGTGTATCACATTAAATTATTTGTGGATATTGAACAATCCTTGCATCCTTGGGAAAAATCCCACTTGATCACATGTACGATCCTTTTAATGCATTGTTAAATTTGATTCCCTACATTCTGTTGAGGATTTTTGCATCCATGTTCATCAAGGACATTGGCCTGTCACATTTTTTTTTTTTTTTTTTGCAGTATGTGGGACTCTCACTGTTGTGGCCTCTCCTGTTGCGGAGCACAGGCTCCAGATGCGCAGGCTCAGTGGCCATGGTCCATGGGCCCAGCCACTCTGTGGCACGTGGGATCCTCCTGGACTGGGGCACGAACCCGTGTCCCCTGCATCGGCAGGCGGACTCTCAACCACTGTGCCACCAGGGAAGCCCTGTCATTTTTTTTTTCAGTGTGTTTTTTCTGAATTTTGTATTAGAGTGATGCTGGCCTCGTAGGTTTAGTTTTGAAGCCTTATTACCTCTTCATATATGAACATTGGGATGCATGTATCTTTTTGAATTATGGTTTTATCCAGATATATGCCCTGGAGTGGTATTGCTGGATCATAAGGTAGATCTATTTTTAGAGAAGAGTTAACACTTATACTTCTCAAACTGTTCCAAAAACTTGCAGAGGAAGGAACACTCCCAAGCTCATTCTACAAGGTCACCAACACCCTGATACCAAAACCAGGCAAAGATATTACAAAAGAAGTAAATTATAAGCCAATATCACTGATGAATATTGACACAAAAATCCTCAACAAAATACTAGCAAACTGAATCCAACAACACATTAAAAAGATCATACACCATGATCAAGTGAGATGTAAGGATTCTTCATCATATATAAATTGATCAATATGATACACCACATTAACAAACTGAAGAATAAAATCTATATGATCATCTCAGTAGATGCAGAAGAAGCTTTCAACAAAATTCACACATTTATGATAAAAACTCTACAGAAGTTGGTATAGGGGGAACATACCTCAATATAATAAAGGCCATATATGACAAACCCATGGCAAACATCATTCTCAATGTTAAAAAACTGAAAGCATTTCCTCTAAGGTCAGGAAAAAGACAAGGATGTCCACTCTCACCACTTTTATTCAACATAGTTTTGGAAGTCCTAGCCGTGACAATCAGAGAACAAAAAGTAATAAAAGGAATCCAAATTGGAAAAGCAGAAGTAGAACTGTCACTGTTTGCAGATGACATGATACTATACATAGAAAATCCTGAAGATGCCACCAGAAAACTACTAGAACTCTCCAATGAATTTGGTAAAGTTGCAGTATACAAAAATAATACACAGAAATCTCTTGCATTTCTATACACTAACAACAAAAGATCAGAAAGAGAAGTTAAGGAAACACTCCCATTTACCATTACAGCAAAAAGAATAAAATACCTAGGAATAAACCTACCTAAGGGGGCAAAAGACCTGTACTCAGAAAACTATAAGATACTGATGAAAGAAATCAAAGGTGACATAAAGAGATGGAGAGATATACCATGTTCTTGGATTGTAAGAATCAGTATTGTCAGAATGACTATATTACCCAAAGTAATCTACAGATTCAAGGAAATCCCTATCAAATTACCAATAGCACTTTTCACAGAATTAGAACAAAAAAAATTTAGTGTTTTTATGGAAACATGAAAGACCCCAAATAGCCAAAGCAATCTTGAGAAAGAAAAATGGAGCTGGAAGAATCAGGCTCCCTGATTTCAGACTATACTACAAAGCTACAGTAATCAAGACAATATGGTACTGGCACAAAAACAGAAATATAGATCAATGGAACAGGATAGAGCATCCTGAGATAAACCCATGCACCTATGGTCACCTAATCTATGACAAAGGAGGTAAGAATATACAGTGGAGAAAAGACAGTCTCTTCAGTAAGTGGTGCTGGGAAAGCTGGAAGGCTACATGTAAAAGAATGAAATTAGAACACTCCCTAACACCATACACAAAAATAAACTCAAAATGGACTAAAGTCCTAAATGTAAGACCAGATACTGTAAAACTCTTAGAGGAAAACATAGGCAGAATACTCTTTGACATAAATTGCAGCAAGATATTTTTGGATCCACCTCTTAGAGTAATGAAAATAAAAAACAAAAATAAACAATGGAACCTAATTAAAAGTTTTTGCACAGCAAAGGAAATCATAAACAAAATGAAAATACAACCCATAGATTGGGAGAAAATAATTGCCAATGAAACAACAAACAAGGGATTCATCTCCAAACTATACAAACAGCTCATGCAGCTCAATATCAAAAAATAAAATAAAACAAAAACAAAAAAAACCCCAAATAACCTTATCAAAAAATGGGTGGAAGTTCTAAATAGACATTCTCCAAAGAAGACAAACAGATGGCCTAGAGGCACATGAAAAATGCTCAACATCACTAATTATTAGAGAAATGTGAATCATAACTACAGTGAGGTATCACCTCACAGCAGTCAGAATGGCCATCATCAAAAAATCCACAAACAATAAATACTGGACAAGGTGTGGAGAAAAGGGAACCCTCCTACACTGTTGGTGTGAATGTAAATTCATACAGCCACTATGGAGAACAGTATGGAGGTTCCTTAAAAAACCAAACATAGCCACATATTTAATTGATCATTAATCAAATTATCAAAATTAACCTCACCAGCAGTGGGAGAAATTGTAATCATGTGTTCCCTGATAGAATGCAAGGAAAAAAACATAACTTCTGTGATATCCTGCCAGAGATTATCTATACCTATTCATGAGGAACATTGGACAAATGCAAATTAAAGGACATAGTAAAAATAACTTAGCTATACCATTCAAAAATAGAAAAGTTATGAAAGACAAAATAAAATAAAGCAACATGAAATTTGAGTGCAAAATGTAATTCAGGATTTCATTTTACTGTAAAGTACGTTGTTTGCACACTTGCAGAAAATGAATGATGTTTATAGTTTAGATACTATTATTGTGTCAATTTAAATTTTCTGATATTGATCACTGTACTCTGGTGTCATGGATGAATATTTCTTTTTTAGGAAAAACATGATATATTTAGGGGTAGTGGGACTTCATATTTATAACTTAATCTCCAATGATTCAGAAAATAAAACAGAGTGAGAGAGAGAATAATAAAGTATATGTGATAAAGTGTTAACAGTGGGGGATTCTGAGTGTACAATTTCTTGTACTATTTTTGGTTGTAGTCTACGTCTGAAATTAAGCCAATATACAAACATGTTTAAGAAGTAAAAAAAAAAAAAAAAAAAAGCAGTACATGCTTTGAATTTACCAAGCACATCTGACATTGCAGGAGAGAGGTGGCCTATAAAATTTAAAGCAGAATATTTATTTAATAGACACATAGGAAAAAATGAAGCCAGCTTTAGTGAATTCAATTAAGGTTATTGCAATTTTATTGAGTATATACTATGTGCTATGCAGTATGCTCAAAGTTGGGAAATCAAAGAAGAATAAGACTAGAGATAGGTACAAATTTAGTATGCTATCATATGATGTGGAAATGGTGTATGAAGTACCTATAACCATTTCCTTTCCATTTAGAATCATGTTTGGTGTGAGAGATATGTAAATAATCTGTTGAATCGATACATAAGAATTAATCACAAGGAAAATGTTTGAGAAGGTGCCAAGGCCAAATAAAAAAAAATTATCATTAGTGTGCTTCTAAAATAAATCGCTGAGGTTGCCAATGAATAACATCTTCTGCAAAAAAACTCTTATTGGAAAATTCATTTCTGTGAATATATTTTTCCTGAGAAATGATACCTTAATTGAATGTGTAGGGTTATTTTATATTTTAAAGAAAATAGTTTGTATATATTTTCTCTTAGATAGTAGGTAAATGATTGAGTAAAAAGGAAATGTGAATGTTTTCTTGTGGGAAACAATTAATTCAATAAATATTCATTTATATTTACTAATTCTTCATATTTATTAAGTGCTCTTTTTGTGCTTATTTTGTAGTAGACTCTTCTAAATTCTGAACTATTAAAAACTACATCTACAATAATTGAGAATTCATAAAAAAACCTTTAAGATAGTTATCTTGAAGATGTTTTATCTCTGTTATTTTATTAAAACATATAGTAAATTAAGAATTATAACCTCTCTAGTTTGAAAACAATTATATCTTGCTTTGATCTTTTACTAGAAAAGTTGTTCAAAACAGTGTATAACTTTAACATATTGTAATGGTTAAATTGTAAATTCATGTAAATATTTTGTGGGAATGATTTATATGCCAGATTTATATAAGCCAGTTTTATTTATTTCTTGATAAAGAATGATAAGGACTGTTTAAGCTGTCTACCATTTTTTTTTCTTTTTTCTTTCTTGAAGTTAAGGAAATTAAGAGGTAGGCTTTTGGGGAATTAAATGAGTTGATTTTAGTTAAAATTAGAAAGCTATTATACAGCTCTCCTGAGTGTCAGTTTATCAGTTTAACAGCTAAGATATGAGAAAGAGGAAGATGGGGATGATATTGAGTTGTGTTGATCAATTAGTTTACTATTTCTGTGTAGTATATCTCTGGAATTTCAAATAGGAAGATAGAAGTGTTTTTTTCAATGAAAGAGGGTATTCAGGCCCGGAGGTAGAGACATCCAACATCCATCTATTCACTGATTTATTAAACTAATATCATTACTTAGTATGTGCCAAGAAATTCCCTACATGCTCTAATTATAAAGGTTGACACATGAAGCCAAATAAGTATAGAAAAATTTCCCCCCAGATTGCAATTTTGAATTAGAAGAAAGAAGGACAAAAAACTAATCTCTGCAAAATATCTACATCTCAGATTTGAATAGAGGAAGCAGGGACATAGAAGGGTACAGGGCATTTCCAGAGAAATAGAGGGAGGTCAGGAAGGAACAAAGAAGAAAGACTCCCTACCACAGAGACCATAAGCTGTGATTTGTCCACAGCATCAGGAGCTATACAGAGTTGTAAGAGTGTCTGAAAAGCTGGGGTTCTAAGAAAAAGCTACTACATTTACCAAACAGTAGTAAATTAGTGACTTACAAGCCTCGTAGTGTCTGGGAGCTGAAGCAAGTTTCAGAGACTTAAGGAAGAAAAGCAAGATGATGGCTAGAGAACCGAGAATAAATTATTCTTTAAAGATACTTAGTAAGGAAGGAAAAGAGTAAAGGTTACAGTAGTTTAGGAGAAAGGGGTTAGTGGAGAAAGGATAGGGAATATATTTATTAGGAATGGCTCATGAGAAATATATTACTATAGCATCTTCTTTATATATTTATTGACTCCTAACTTCAGAAGGAAATGAAATGAACTTTAGAGCAAGCTGGAACACTGAGAGGAATATAAGGGTATATATCACCCCAACTATGCCCAACATGTAAGCTGGACAGTCTTCAGTTCAGGAAAAATATAGAAAAACAAAATGATCATAAAAAATAAGAATTTCTGTCATCAAAGGATACCATATGAAAATTGTGAAAAGATATTCTCAAATCACATATATGATGAGTTTATTATCCAAAAAATTAAAAGATTTCTTAAAAGTTATTAGGAATTAGATAAGGAAACTAGCAGAAAATGCTGAGACGTAAGTAGACATTTCACAGTAGATGAAATAGTAATGGTCAGTGAATACATGACAATCTGTTAAGCATCTTTAATAGTCAGGAAAATGCAAATTAAATTTACAATAAGATAAAATGTAAAACCACAAGATAGCAAAAATTTAAAAGTCTGATAACACCAATTTTAATTGAATATTAGAGCAATAGGAATTCTTATTTACTACTAATGGGAGGATAAATTGCCACAAGTACTTTGGAAACAATTTGACATCACCTAACAAAGTTGGAGATGTGCATACCTACAGCCTAGGTTACAAGGTACATAATTGGGAACCCTTTCCAAATGTACTCAGGAGATATTAAAAAGCATTTGTAATGTATTTTTTGAATTACAAAAATAATGAAAAAAATGTGAGTATTAGGAGGAGAATTATTAAATAAATTGGTTATAACAGAATATGATATGAAGTAAAACAATACACAGTAATAGGTCTTAATCTTAGTAATGTTGAATGAACAAAACAAATACAAAAAGAAAGTATACAGAATTATTCCATTTCTGTGAGTGCCAAGTTATATATAAATAAACAAAATATTATTTAGAGATACATATAAGTTGGTAAATATACGAAGAAATGCAAGGGAGCAATAAACTTAAGAATAACTGTCAACTCTGTGCAGATAGAAATGGTGATTCATAGGAAGAAGCATAAGATTCTCAAAGGTATTGACAGTGTTCTATTTCTTAATCTCCACGGAGGACACTGCGGTGTTCCTTACTTGATATTCTTTTAATTATACATTTATTTTGTATATACTCTTTGCAGTTATGATATACTTCATAGAATTAATTTTTAAAGGACAATGAATAGAGCAATGAAGAATATACCTATAAGCCTCCATAATAGCCAATTCAGTTTTTCAGAAAGCTGACACCTTCACTGTGTAAAATACTGTTACCTTTTCTAGTGACTCAGACTTCAGAGCTGTGTATATCTGTCACTAATATTTTGAAATACAGAGATGGTATTTCTATTGAATAATTTTTTTCTTGTTTGAAAACACCATTTAGTTGTAGGTATTATGTAGGAAACTACCCACAAGATATTTAGGAGTACAAAAATTTTATTGAAACTAGTAATATGTTTATGAGGCACTTGTTATAATAGAAAATTATATTTAATATTGAACTCGACAATCTAGGTTTGAATATAAGTTTTTACAGTTTCTGGTAGTTATATTCTTAGCAAACTCCTCTTTCTTGTTTTCTCATTTTGCTAATCTATAAAATGGGGATAACAAGACCAATCCCATAAGGCTGTGTAGTTTTCCCTTTTGGAAGGGATGGTCACGGTTCAGCATCATCAAGAAGGGGCAGAGAAAATACATGTAAATATTGAAAACATGGGTTCTGAGGATGGGTAACTTCTGAGATAATTAGAATAGTTAGCTGTATTGTAATATTCTCATGATAAAATAAAAAACTGAAAAAGACGTTTTTGTTTTGAGAATTTACACTATATATTTTTGGCCTTGAATCTTAAAGTACATCATGCTTACAAGAAAAAAAGGAGAACTAACATTTTCTAGAGAACTTTGAAAATAGTAGCTAATTTATGCCACTCAAAAAACATTTAGCATTATATACTAAAATCCTTTTGGCATGAAGAAATGGATCATATACA
Source organism: Monodon monoceros (assembly GCF_005190385.1). Classification (NCBI taxonomy): domain Eukaryota; kingdom Metazoa; phylum Chordata; class Mammalia; order Artiodactyla; family Monodontidae; genus Monodon; species Monodon monoceros. The sequence continues at coordinate 4,924,160 of NW_021703771.1, read as the reverse complement.
TTATTCTATTTACAAGTTTATCAGCCAGAGATATGAGAAAGTAGTTTAGGTTTAATGGAGACAAATAAAATGTTTGCCTATATTTAATCCATAGAAACCATACTAAATGTGGGCTAGATTTGCACATATTGGTAACATTTTTTGAAGTCAGGAAATATATGTTTTAGAATATATAATAAAGACAATACTTTTAATGTTAAAGTGAAAACATGGTATTTGATATAAATTTAGAAAATATTTTACTTAGATGAAATAGAAAGAAAGAAAAAATGAATATAGAGCCAAATTAGAGCTGCTTACTTGGGTAAAGTTCTGTTTTATAAAAATCTTGTAACTATGGAATAATTTCTCAAAGCAAAATCTTACTTGAAGTTCCCAAAATGAAACCGATAAAAATGGATCAGCTTTGGTTGAAGATGTTAGTAGGAAGCAGGGGTGTTTCCTTGCCATGCCCTTCCCATCCTCCAACCATACCTGCTGAATGTCTCCTCATAAATTTGGAGAAAGTAAGATAAAGGCATGTATTCTCCAGAATTTCCTCTTGCTCAAAATATTGATATCTTTGCCTCCTGTAAAGAGTAAGTCGTTGAGCCAAAGCACAGCTCTGCAGGTGAGTTACTAACCTAGGATAGACAAAGTCTCTAAACAAAAAATGCACTAAAAATATAGGTTGGGATGTTGAAAGTTTGATGAGTCAGTTTGGAGTGTAGATCACAGCTCAGTAAAGTAATGCTCTGTTTCTCTACTAAAGAGACTGCTCAGCCCTCTGTGGTTTTGAGTATTAACATTAGCTGGGAGCTAGAGAAGAGTGGCAATACAACTGAGATGAAGAGGGAACAAAACATAACCTCCCACCTTTTCATGAAATGAAACTTCTAGAAATGAGTGTATAACTATCTAGTCTGGGGGTCTCCTACATTTTTATGTCATGCATTCCTATCAGTTAACTTTTTTCAGTGTACACTCTCTAAGAATATGCATATTTATGCATTATTTCAATGTACTATATTACAAAAAGTTTCATTATATAAAACAAAAACAGAACTTAAAAAAGGATGAGAGGAAAATAAATACAAATAGATGGCAAAGGTTTTTCTTCCACTTCCCAAAAGGAGACAACTGCTTAGGTTTTCATGTCACATTGATTTTGTACCCTCCATTGCAGGGATTATAAAAGGAATAGTTTGGAGTAGATGAGCACCATCAATGTAGATTTCAGTATATCTCCTAAAATAAAGGCATGCATAATATTAGAGAAAGAATATTATGAGATTTATAAGTGACATTTTAAATAATAGTGCTGACAGATCTTGCATATCTTATTCTAAAATTACATGATATGTTTTGGTGGGGGAATCAAGCTTAAATTATTTAAAAAATCTTTAAAGTTGTTTTGAACTGGGTCAACTAAGCTGATTGTTCTCGATTTTTACTTTTAGTGTGGCTAAGTTCATTTTAATTTTCATCAGAAGCTATCTTGTAGAATTATTTAAACTCAAATTAGAGATATTTGTATAGGATGACTGAATGAAAAGCAATTTATAAGTATATGACACCTACTGAAATCATAATGTATTTCTGAGTGATTAGGAATTATAAAAATTAAATATTTTAATTTATTCTTGCCATGTGTAATTCAAAATTCAGAATTTTTCAAATAAGGAGTTATTGCTCCTCTCTCTTATGGGTGATATTTTCTGTTGGAAATAAAGGATGATTCATGTCAACAGTGGACTGTAAAGTCTCCATCCTTTATTAAAAAGCTCTCCAAGTTCATTTGATCACTCTGCCCTTGTTAACATATTAGAGGCATTCTGCATTAACATTACATCATGTAACACCCATAAGATTACAGGGCATAAATGTGCAAGTAAACAGCATTGTTGCCATATTTTTAAAGAAGAAAAAGTAAAAATTTCCATTTTACTGCTCATGCATTTTCATCTTTCACTGACTAAACCATATGTGAATTATTGGAAGTTACATTTTTCCAACTATTCATGGGGCATGTGATCCTACCTTCTAAACTTGGATTGTTGAAGAGTATGCATGAAGAAGAGAATGATGACACTCCCACATTTAGCCTAAAACACTTTTTTTTTCAGAAGAAAAAAGTAAGCAAACAGATTAAATAAACAATATAAGATTGTTGGAGTAACAGATTTCTGAAGAAAAAGAAACACAAAATAATACAAATATCCAGTTATCTTAACTAAATTAATTTTTAAATTGATATATAATTGACATACAACATTGTATAAGCTTAACATGTACAATGTGATGATTTACTACACATACATATTGTGAAATGTTTACCAAAATAAGGTTAGTTAAAATATCCTTTACCTCACGTAATTGCCATTTAGTTGTTTGTTATGGTGAGAACATTAAAGTTCTGCTTTTGTAGCAACTTTGAAATGTACAATACAGTCTTGTTAACTATAGTCATTATGCTGTACCTTAGATCCCCAGAATTTTATAACTGAAAGTTTCTACCCTTTGACCAACATTCCATATCTTCCCCACTGCTAATCCCTGGCAATCACCATTCTATTCTCTGTTTCTATGAGTTCAGTGATTTAGATTCCACATATAAATGAGATCACGCAATACAGACATACCTCATTTTACTGTGCTTTGCTTTATTGCACTTCACAGATATTGCATTTTTTAAAAGTTGAAGGCTGGTGGGAACCCTATGTCAAACAAGTTTATTGGCAGTCTTTTTCCAACAGCATTTGCTCACTTTGTGTCTATGTGTCACATTTTGGTAATTCTCACAATATTTAAAACATTTTTCTTATTATTATATTTGTTATGATGATCTGTGATGTTACTATTGCAAAAACAATATGACTTGCTGAAGGCCTAGATGATGGTAATCATTTTTTACTAATAAAATATTTGAAATGAAGGTATTCACATTGTCTTTTTAGGCATAATGCTATTGTACACTTAATAGACTATAGTATAGTGTAAACGTAACTTTTGTATGCAGTGGAAACCAAAAACTTCATGTGACCCATTTTATTGTGATATTTGCTTTGTTGTGGTGGTTTGGAACCAAACCCACAGTATCTCCCAAATATGCCTGTATTTGTCTTTCTCCATCTGACTTATTCCACTTAGCATAATGTTGCCCTCAAGGTCCATTTACATTGTCATAAATTGCAGTATTTCCTTCTTTTGTATCACTGAAAAATATCCCATTGTATGTGTGTGTGTATATACATCTACATATATCTTATTCTTTATCCATTCATCCATTGATGAATATTTCTCACTAGAATTTTTTAGTTTTTGTCATTTTGATAGTGGCCACTCTAACAAGTGTGAGGTGATAGCTCATTGCAGTTTTGATTTGCATTTTCCTGGAAATTAGTGATGATGAACATTTTGTTGTGTACTTGTTTGCCATTTGTATGTCTTCTCTAGAGAAATTCAGGTCCTCTGCCCATCTTTTTAATAAGATATATATATTTTTTGCTTGTGTTTCTAACGTATTTTGGATATCAATCCCTTATCCAGATATAGATTCACAAATATTTTCTTGTATTCCATTGGTTGCCTCTTTATGTTGCTGATTGTTTTATTTTTTGCTGTGCAGGGTAATTTAGTTTGATGTAGTCCCAACTGTTGACTTTTGCTTTTGTTGCTTGTGCTTTTGGTGTAATATCCAAAAATCCTTGTCAAGACTGATGTCAAAGATCTTTTTCCCAATGTCTGTTTTCATCTGGGAGGTTTACAGTTTCAGGTCTTCAATTTATGTCCTTAATTCATTTTGAGTTAATTTTTGTGAGTGATAAAAGATGGGGTCCAGTTTCTTTTATTTTCTCTTTTTTGCATATGAATTTTTTACCAACACCATTTATGGAAGAGCCTATCCTTTTCCACTGACTATTCTTGGCTCCTTGTCAAATATTAGTTGACCATGTGTATGTGGGTTTATTTCTGGGCTCTCAGTAATGTTCCTTTCATCTATTTGTCTGTATTTATGCCAGTAACATGATTAAGATAGCTTTGTAATATAGTTGGAAATAAGAAACTGTGATGTCTTTGTGATGTGCTTTGTTGTTTCTCAAGATTGCTTTGGCTACTCAGGATCCTTATGGTTCTATATGTAATTTAGGATTATTTTTCAGTGAAAAATGCCACCAAAATTTTGATAGGGATTGCATTAGTTCTATAAATGGCATTGCAATATAGACATTTTAACAATATTAACACTTCCAGTTCATGAATATGGGATATCTTTTCATTTACTCATGTCTTCAATTTCCCTCATCAATGTCTTACCCTTCTCAGTGTATGGATGTTTCACTTCCTTGGTTAAATTTATTCCTAAATATTTTATTGGTATTGATGTTATTGTAAATGAGATTGTTTTAATTTTTTTCAGATAGTTCATTGTTGGTGTATAGAAATACAACTGATTTTTGTATATTGATTTTGTATTCTGAATCTTTACTGAACTTGTTTATTTATTCTAGCAGTTTTTTCTTGTTGTCTTTATGATGGTCTACATACAAGATCATATCATTAGCAAACAGACAATTTTACTTCTTCCTTTCTGATTTGATGCATTTTATATGTTTTTCTTGCCTACTTCCTCTGGCTAGGTCTGCCAGTACTATGTTTTAATACAAGTGGTGAGAATTGGCATCATTGTGTTCATCCTGATCTTAAAGAGAAAGCTTTCAACCTTTCACTGATGAGTATGATGTTACCTCTAGGTTTGTAACATGTGACTGTATTAGGTTGAGATATGTTCCTTCTATATCCAATTTGTGAGAGTTTTTATCATGACAGGATGGTAAAGTTTGTAAAATGCTTTCCTGCATCTGTTGAGATGATCATATGATTTTAAACTTTCAATCTATTAAAATAGTGTATTACATTTATTGATTTCTTTATGTCAAACCAACTTTTCATTCCAGGGATAAACTCCAGTTGATCATGGTGTATGATCCTTTTAATATGCTGTTTAATTTGTTTCACTAATGTTTTGTTGAGAATTTTTACATTTACATTCAACAGGGATATTGACCTGTATTTCCTTTTATTGTAGTATCCTTATTTAGCTTTGGTAACAGGGTAATGATAGTCTTGTAAAATGTGTTTGGGAGTGTTCCCTCCTCTTCAACTTTTGCAAAGAATGTTAGAGGGATTTGTGTTAATTATTCTTTAAATGTTTGGTAGAATTCACCAGTGAAGCCATCTGGTCCTGGGATTTTCATTGTGGGAAGTTTCTGATTACTGATTCAATACCCTTGTTATTGGTCTACTCAGGTTTCCTATTTCTTCATGATTTAGTCTTGGTAGGTTGTATATTTCTAGGAATTTATCCATTTCTTCTAGGTTATCCAATAATCTAAAAGTGTATAATGTTTCTAGGTAGTATAATTTTACATAGTAATCTCTTACCATGCGTTCATGTGGAATCATATATAATGTGTTCTCTTTCATTTACAATTTTATTTATCCAAGTCCTCTCTTTTCCTTGGTGGGTCTAGTTAAAAATTGTCACTTTTGTTTATCTTTTAAAAAACCCAGCTCTTAGTTTTGTTGATCTTGTATAATGTTTTTCTATTCTCTCCTTCATATATTTCTGCTCTGATCTTTATTATTTCCTTCCTTCTGCTAACTTTGGGCTTTATCTTCCTATTTCCTTAATGTGTACATGTTAGTTATTTTCTTTTTTCTTAATAGAGGCATTTATCTCTGTAAATTTCCCTATTAGCACTGCTTTTGCTGAATTCCATGTCTTTTGGTATGTTGTCTTTCTATTTTTGTTTCTTTCAAGATAATTTTTGATTTCTCTTTGGATATCATCTTTGAACCATTTGTTGTTCAGGAGTGTGTTTAATTTGCACATATTTGTAAATTTTCCAGCTTTCCCCTGTTACTGATAATTACTTTTATATCATTGTGGTCAGAAAAGATAACTGATAAGATTTCAACCTTTTTAAATTTTCTAAAACTTGTTTTGTGACTTAACATATGATCTATCCTGAAGAATGTTCTTTGTGCACATGAGAAGAATGTGTATTCTGCTGCTATTGGATGGTATGTGCTGTATATGTCTGTTAGGTCCATATGGTCTAAAATGTAGTTCAAGTGCAATATTTCCTTATTGATTTTCTCTCTGGACAATCAATCCATTCTTGAAAGCGGCATATTGAAGTCCCCTACTATTACACTTTGTTGTCTACTATTCCCTTCAGATCTGTTAGTATTTGCATGATATATTTAGGTGCTTTGATGTTGAGTGCGTATATATTTACAATTGTTATATCCTTTTGATAAATGGACCCCTTAACATTATATAATGACTTTGTCTCTTTTTACCAATTTTAGCTTCAAGTCCTTTTTTTTTTCTGATATAAGTATAGTTATCCCTTCTCTCTTTTGTTAACAATTTGCATAGACTTTTTCCATCTCCTCATTTTCAGCCTATGTGTTCTTAAAGGCGAAGTGCATCTCATTTAGGCAGTATATAGTGGTTCTTGTTTTTTTATTTGCCACTTTATGTCTTTTGATTGGAGAATTTAATTCATTTACATTAAAGTAATTATTGATAGTGAGACTTACTAATATCATCTTATTAATTATTTTCTGGATATTTTGTAGTTCCTTTGTTCCTTTCTTCCTCACTTGCTGTTTTCCTTTGTGAATTGATGATTTTCTGTGGTTGTATTTCCATCTTTTTATCATGTTTGTATCTACAATAGGTTTTTGATTTGTGGTTAACCTGAAGCTTCCTTGAAACATCTTTGTGATATAAGTCTGTATTAAGCTCATGTCTTTGGTTGCATACAAAAACTCTACCCTTTTACTATGCACCCAAATTAAGTTTTGATACCACAAATTACATTTTTATATTGTGTATTCATTAACTAATTATTATAGCTAGAGCTATTTTTAATATTTTTGTCCTTTAAGCTTTATACTAGATTCCTGTGGTTAACATAACACCATATTACAGTATTAGAGTATTCTAAATCTGCCTACATACTGAGATTTACCAGTTTGTTATATATTTTCATGTGTTTTCATGTTACTAATTAGCATATTTTTTCAGCTTAAAGAACTCCTCTCAGCATTTCTTGTAAGGCAGATCTAGTGGCACTTAACTCCCTCAACTTTTGTTTCTTTCAAAAGTCTTTATCTTGGCTTCATCTGAAGGAAAACTTTGCTGGTAAAGTATTTTTTTGTTGGTAGTATTTTTCTTTCAGCACTTTGAATACAGGCACACCTTGGAGATACTGTGGGTTTGGTTCCAGATCATTGCAACAAAATGAATATTGCAAAGTGAGTCACACAATTTTTTTCATTTCCCAGCACATATAAAATTTATGTTTACTCTACAGTATAGTCTATTAAGTGTGTAATAGCATTATGTCTAAAAAAGACAATGCACACACCTTAATTCAAAATTACTTCATTGCTAAAAATTTACTTTTTAAATTTACTTTTTAAAAGTAAATTTACCATTTACTTTGCCATTACATTCACAATGACAGGTGACAGTGTCAGAGCCAGACCCATAAGCAGCTGCAGAGACCCTGGCTGTTGGCATGTTCTCCTGTGGTTGTAAGTTCTCCACATGAGTGCATGAACAACAGTGGAGGAGAAAAGGGAGTCAGGCCAGGAATGTTCAACTGCACTGCTGGAGGGGCTGGCTGCAGGTAAGTCAGGCCAGTGACAGGAGACAGGAGTGGGTCCTGGTCCACAAGTAGCTCTGGGAGCTCTGGCTGTTGGCATCTACTACCATGGCCGCATGTCTTGGCTTGGGCACAGAGAAATGGAGGTCATGTGCTGGGGTTTGTGCATCAGTTGGGCAGGTGCATAGGGGAAGGGGCTAGTTGTAGATGAGCCCAGTAGTGCAGGCCAGTGGCTGGAGACAGGGCTGAATCCAGACCCATATGCAGCTGTGGTGGCCTTGGCTGTCAGTGTACACATCCATGGCTTGAGATCTCATCATAGGCATGCATAGCAGTAGAGGCTGGTGATGAAAATCAAGCTGGTGGCATTCAAGTGACCAGCTGGAGGGGGGGGGGGCTGGTCCCAAGTGCACACTCCCAGTGCTGGGTGCTAGCTGTGGAGGCATAGGCTGGTGTCTTGCACTCGCACAGCACACAGACTCAGGCTAGCTACCTGTGTGGATCCCAGGTAGGGGAGAGAGTGGGGAGGGACTCAGGTGGCTGATGTCTGGAACGTGGATATCTGGGGGTGGGGGAGTGAAACTTGTGTGGGATGCACAGCAACTATGCTGCCCACTGGCTGCTTCATCGTGAAAGAAGTTGGGGTTCTCTGCACAACAGGTCACTGGAATTAGAGTGGCTCCCCGCATGTGTCTGGTACTGGTAGCCTCTGTCCTTCATTTTTCCTTAGTGTTTCTCTACATCTTAGCTTTGCTGGTCTCTGGGTGGGGTCAAACAAAAGTGGCTCCTTTGGTATTGCCTCAAAAGGCTAGGGAGGCTTGCCGCTCACCCCACTTTCCCTTTCTTTGCAAGAGGAACCCTTTCTATCTGGAGAATTTCCTCTTGGCATTAAGCTGTGCTGGCCTGGGGGTGGGACGATGCAGGCAAAATTAAGCTGTTCTTTCTTCCTTTTTTGTGCAGTTCCTCCCAGGATTTTTGTTCCACTGCATTGCTAAAGTTTCTTGAGTAGACTCCTGATGTCTCCTGGAGCTGTTTTTGTTCATGAATTGCTTCCTAGTTGATCTTTTGAGGGGTTGAAGGTTGGGAGCTCCTACTTCACTATCTTAGTGACATCTGTCCCCTAAATTAATTTTCTTACTTTCCTTCAACCTCTATGTTTCCTTGGTTGGGGGTACATGTATGATTTGTTTTGCCATCTATAATGTTTTGGAAAGCCAATTTTTTTGAAAGCTAGTGTGTTTTGCAATTATGACATATAGTCACCATCTCAATTATTGAGGTCTCACCTCTACTATTGGAAAGACATATTCTGTTAAAAATTGACCAATAAGATACTACTAATAATATTTAACATTTGTTGAGTGCTAGTTATTATGTTTCAATCTAAAGACTGTACACAGATCATCAGACTGAATCTTACCACAATCCTGTGAGTTAGGGGATATTATTTCCCTTGTTTAAAATGAGTAAATTGAGCTCAGAGAGGCTAACTAACTTGCCTAAATTCACACAACTAATAATGGAGCAATGAACCTCAGTCCTGTTATCAAAATAATTCAGTTATAATCTCTAACTGTATCCAAACTTTCACAAAAATTCAGCCTTTGGGATTTTGAGTACATTTTCAATTATTTTTGACAGATACTTTCAAGAGTACAGATAAAAATAAAAACATTATATAATGCCACCATTTTGTTCCTGATGAAATAGAAAGAACATGGAGTAGAACATGAATGGCCCTTACCTTCTACAGGTGGAAAAAGAGTTCACATCAACATGGAAAATAACAATTTATTATGACAGCAAGAGCCCTGCCTTTTCTTTAACTAGACTCATCGTATCTATAATATACTATGTATCTAAATGCTTAATGTTTTTAGTGTAATGGAATAGTTGAATGAATGTCTATGCAGACTGTTCTTTTTCCTGAGTGGAATGTATGAATATATTTAACTACTGATTTTACTTTCTTATACAATAGAAGCAGATTATCAACCTGAGTTTTAGTTGTATTAATAATATACAGCAATCATCAGTAGATATCAGTGGGGAAGCCCTGTCTTACTTAATTGTTGTGTCACTACAGTCTGGTATGTCACACGTACTTGATGTTCTACAAATGTTCTGTGAATGGATGAGTTAAATATTGCTAATTCGGATAGGTAATAAAACATTTTTCTTCCTTGAATTTACTATGCATTGTCACATTTGGTTGGCATCAATTCCACTGTTCTCTCTGCTTGAAACTCTATTTTTATTTCTCCATCAAGAAAAATTTACATCCCTTAGTAGACTTCCCAATAATTCTTCTTATCTGCCCTTACTAAATTATTTTTTTCAAATTTTAACTCTTTATTGACAATGCATTAGACATCTTTCCTAATAATTTACCCAGAAACAAATACAGTTTTTTAAATAACTGGCCTTGGGTTATGGGGCTTTGTAAAAATTGATGTATAATTCATATATAAAATATTTTTTCAGGTACACAATGTAGTGATTCAATATTTGTATACATTGTGAAATGATCACCTCAGTAAGTCTAGTTAACATTCAATGCCATACATACATACCAAATTTGTTTTATCTTGTGATGAGAATTTTAGGATTTATTCTCCTAGAAACTTTTACAACTTTCAAATATGTAATATAGTGTTATTAATAATAGTCACTATGCTGTATATTACATCCCCATGACTTATTTTATAACTGAAAGTGTGTACCTTTTAACATCCTTCATATATTTTGTCCCCGTCCCCACAGCTTTGGAAACTGCTGATCTGTTCTCAGTATCTATGAGCTTAGTATTTCTTTTTTTTACTCTTCCATATAAAAGTGAGAATCTATGTTATTTGTATTTCTCTGATATTTCATTTAGCATAATGCCTTCAAGTTCTGTCTATGTTGTCACAAATGGCAGGATTACATTTTTTCATGGCTGAACAGTATTCATTCTTTAACCATTCAACCATCAATAGACACTAAAACTGTTTCCATATCTTGGTTACTGTAAACAATGGCACAATGAACATGGAGTGCATATATCTTTTCGAGTCAGTGTTTTCATTTTCTTTGGATAAACACACAGAAGTGGAATTGCTGGATTATATGGTAGCTCTATTTTCAGTCCTTTGAGGTTTATTCCACATCCTTGTCATCACTTGTTATTTGTTGTCTTTTTAGTGATAGACACCTGAAAGGTGTGAGGTGATATTTCATTGGGCTTTGATTTGTATGTCCCTGATGGCTAGTGAAGTTGAATATCTTTTCATATAGCTGTTAGCCATCTGTATGTCTTCTTTGGAAAAACTTTTACTCCAGTCAACTGCTCATTTTAAAATAAGGTTATTGGGGGTTTTTTTATGTTGGCTTCTATGAGCTCTCTGTTTATTTTGGATATTAACCCCTTATTAGATGTATGATTTGCAAATATTATCTCCCATTTAGTAAGTTGCCTTTTCATTTTGTTGATGGTTTCCTTTGATGTGCAGAAGCTTTTTAGTTTGATATAATCCCCCTTGTTTATTTTTGCCACTTTTATCCTTGCTTTTGGTGTCAAATCCAAAAATTCATCACTAAGACCAACGTCGGGGTTACTGCTTATGTTTTCTTCTAGGAATTTTATGGTTTCAGGTCTTGTGTTCAAGTCTTTAATCCATTTTAAGTTAATTCTTATATATTGTGTAAGAGTCCAGTTTTATTCTTTTACATGTGGCTGTCCAGTTTTTGAATGCCATTTATTGAAGAGACTGTCTTTTCCCCATTACATATTCTTGGCTCCTTTGTTGTTAATTGACCATATATGCATGAGTTTCTTTTGGGCTCTCTATTCTGTTTCACCAATCTATGTTTTCTTTTATGACAATATCATACTGTTTTGATAACTATAGTTTTGTACTATAGTTTAAACTTAGGGTGTGTGATGCTTCCAGTTTTGTTCTTTCTAAAGATTGCTTTGACTATTTGGATGTTTTGGAGTTCCATACAAATTTTAGAATTGTCTTTTCTATTTCTGTGAAAATGACATTGGAATTTTGATGGGGATTTCATTGAATCTGTAAATTGCATAGTATGGACAGTTCAACAATATTAATTCTTCTAATTCATGAGTGTGGATTATCTTTCCATCTGTTTGAGTCTTCTTTAATTTATTTCATCATTATAATTTTTAGTATGTAGGTCTTTAACCTCCGTGGTTAAATTATTTCAAGATATTTTATTCTTTATACTGCAATTGTAAATGGGAGTTTTATATTAATTTCTCTTTCTAATACTTTGTTGTAGAGTATAGAAATGCAACAAATTTTTGCATGTTGATTTTGTATCCTGCAGCTTTACTGAATTTAGTCCTAACAGCTTTTAGGATATTTTAAATATATAATATTATATCATCCTCAAACAGCGACAGTTTTACTTCTTCCTTTCAAATTCAGATGCCTTCTTTCTTTTTCTTGCCTAGTTGCTCTGGCTAGAACTTCCAACACTATGTTGAATAAAGTGGCCAGAGTGGGCACCCTTGTCTTCTTTCTGTTCTTAGAGGAAAAGCTTCTAGCTTTTCACTACTGAGTATGATGTTAGCTGTGGGCTTGTTATATATGGCATTTATATGTTAAGATATGTTCACTCTATACCCACTTTGTTGAGAGATTTTATTACAAATGGATGTTGAATTTTGTCAAATGCTTTTTCTGCATCTATTGAGACAATATGATTTTTATCTTTCATTTTGTTAATGTGGTGTATCACACTGATTGATTTGCAGATATTTTTACATCCTTGAAACTCTGAAATAAATACCACATGACCATGGTGTGTGACCCTTTTAATGTATTGCTGAACTCAATTTGCTAATATCTTGTTGAGGATTTTTGCACCTATGTTCTTCAGGGATGCTGGCCTGTAATTTTCTTTTCTAGTAGTGTCCTTGCCTTATTTTGGTATCAGGGTAATACTGGCTTCCAAAAATTAGTTTGGAAGTGTTTCCTTCTCTTCTATTTCTTATTTTTGGAAGCATTTGAGAAGGATTGGTATTCTGTGAACATTTCACAGAATTCACCATTGCAGCCATCTGGTCTTGGACTTTTATTTTTTTGAATTTTTATTTTTAATACAGCAGGTTCTTATTAGTTATCTATTTTCTACATATTAGTGTATATATGTCAATCCCAATCTCCCAATTCATACCACCACCACCACCCCCAACCTCCCGCTTTTCCCCCTGTGTGTCCATACATTTGTTCTCTACATCTGTGTCTCCATTTCTGCCTTGCAAACTGGTTAATCTGTACCATTTTTCTAGATTCCACATATATGTGTTAATACACGATATTTGTTTTTCTCTTTCTGACTTACTTCACTCTGTATGACAGTCTCTAGATCCATCCATGTTTCTACAAATGACCCAATTTCATTCCTTTTTATGGCTGAGTAATATTCCATTGTATATATGTAACACATCTTCTCATCCATTCATCTGTCGATGGACATTTAGGTTGCTTCCGTGACCTGGCTATTGTAAATAGTGCTGCAATGAACATTGGCGCGCATCTGTCTTTTTGAATTATGGTTTTCTCTGGGTGTATGTCCGTGGTCCTGGACTTTTGTTTGTTGGGAGGTTTTTGCTTAATGATTCAATCTCTTTTCTTCTAATCAGTCTGTTCAGATGTTCTATTTCTTCATGATTCAGACTTTGTGGCTTGTATGTTTCTAGGAATTTACCATTTCTTCTAAGTTTGCCTATTCATTGGCCCATAATTGTTTATAATAGTTACTCTTTTACCAAATATATTTGTAGATGTTTATTAAGAAATTCAGTGAGGGCTCCCCTGGTGGCGCAATGGTTAAGAATCTGCCTGCCAATGCAGGGGACATGGGTTTGAGCCCTGGTCCAGGAAGATCCCACATGCTGTGGATCAACTAAGCCCGTGTGCCACACCTACTGAGCCTGTGCTCTATGGCCCGTGAGCCACAACTACTGAAGCCTGTGCGCCTAGAGCCCGTGCTCCACAACAAGAGAAGCCACTGCAATGAGAAGCCCCTGCACCACAACAAAGACCCAACACAGCCAAAAATAAATAAATTAAATAAATTTAAAAAAAAGAAATTCACTAAACATTTATTTCATGAATTTTTCTAGGTTGACATAACTTTATTTTTATTAATATTAATAAACAGAGTATTATCTGGTAAATAATATTTGATATGAGTTTTATATGCATATGTGTATAATACTCGATGTTCAAATGCATATAAAATACATAATATTCCAGGGCAAGTGCAGTCTTTAAACTTTTTATTTTACTCAAAATAATTTTCACAATTTCTCAAGCTTAGAGTATCAGGTAAAAACTAAGAGTGCCCTTGCTTTTCTGATTATTAGATCACCTCTTACCTTTCTTGAAATTCCTTACTTGTGCTTTTGTTCAATGAAACACTCCTTCCCTGGTTATAATTTTACCTTCCAGGCTAGCTCCTTTGCAGCTAGCATCTTAACTCAATCCCAGCTACACTGTAATAACTACTCCCACTATTATACAATCAGGAAATATTTATTGAGTGTCTACTATGTGCCAGGCATTAGCACTCTCTACAATTAGAAATATCAGTGAATAAAACAGACAACAGCCCCTGCCCTCCTGGTGTCTCCCTTCAATAAAAATAGTACATTTATAAATTATATAACTATAAATTATGTTAGAAAATAATTACTATTAATATATTTCCTTTTAATTTCTTATTCTAATGTTGCAAATTTACTTCTTTTGTGAGCATTTTTTATTGATAATATTAAAATGCCTTGATCTCCCCTTTATTGAAATTTGGTTTTAGTCATTATCTGAAACAAATTTTTGACATTTATTTCTGGGCCTACAAATTGCTTTCTCAAAAAGACTGAAGTTCATTGTTTATGTTTATATTTATAAAAATACATGATGGGGATCAAAGCAAATCAGGTCAAATTCCAGTTCTCTAGGGCAAATTATTTAATATCTTTACTTCAATTTTCTCATCCTTAAAATGGAGATGACATTGTTACAAGACTAGTCACCACACCATAGATTTTATGAGGAGCAAAAGAAACAGTGCATATTAAGTGGATATTTAGTTATCTTAAGCTATCACTCATTATTTTTCTTTGAAATGTGATAAATCTGGAATCAGAATCTTGCTCTTATCTTTCCTAGTTGCATGACCTTGGGCAAAATATTTAATCTCTTAGAATTTCACTTTCTTTATCTGTATTTAAGAAATATGTAAAAGTATTGGCTTTTTAAAAGTACTGACTAAAATAACATATGTAAAATGCCTAGCAGTGCTTGCCATGTAGTACACTCTCAATAATTTAAGTTAATCTTTCTGAGGTTCAGAGTGAATATCTGTGATTTCAAATGAAAAACAAATAAAACTATATATCCTTCTATCAAAATATGGTTAATAATTACTCTAGTCCTTGGGTCTTCCCTGGTGGTGCAGTGGTTAAGAATCCACCTGCCAATGCAAGGAACACAGGTTCAAGCCCTGGTCCAGGAAGATCCCACATGCCATGGACCAACTAAGCCTGTGTGTCACAACTATTGAGTCTGCACTCTAGAGCCCGCGAGCCACAACTACTGAAGCCCCTGCGCCTAGAGCCCATGCTCCACACCAAGACAAGCCACCTCAATGAGAAGCCCACACACCTCAATGAAGAGTAGCCACCACTCACTGCAACTATAGAAAGCCTGCGCACAGCAACAAAGACCCAACGCAGACAAAAATAATAAATAAAATAAAAGTATTGAAAATAATAATAATTTTTCTAGTCCAAACCTTTGAGCTTTTGAGAAACTACAACCTAATATGATACTTCACTTCTAATCAATGTAGTACTTTGTGTATTGTAAAAACCAATTGTTTCAGACAGATCTGTTAAAAAAATGTTTAACACTTATCAGATGTCAAGTAAAGAATTAGGCCTTCATTTTGAATATAATATTATATATGTAATTAAAACAAAGACAATATTTCAATATTATATTTTAAGTGCTATGATATCAAGATAGAGATATGAATGGCATTATCATAGCAGCAGCAGATTGTATAGTATAGTATAGTATGGAGCACAGAGAAGTTTGGGATGATGCCGGGGTTGAAACTCAGAAATATGAAAGAATAAGAATTCTGTATTTGGAAAGGGGGTACAGGCTGAGAATGGGCTAACGCATGGGACAGGAAGCATCCTGGCAAGTTCAGGGAACTATAAGAAGCCCTATATTCCTAGACATTGAAGTATGAGCTATGAGTTAAAAAGAGGACTTTGGGGATGCATACTAGGGATTTGGGTCTTATACTAACAAGCTCTGACAACGGCTTTAAAGTTCCTTAGCAGAAACAGAGTCATTAAGGATTTAGTGGTTGGGGAGAGAATAGTCACAGCCCTGTTTCTCCCCGACTCTTTGTTCAAAACAATCCTCTTTTAGATGCTTTACACTTCAAAGTTTTCTTGAAATGCATTCATTCATTTAATTAACAAATATTTATTAAGTAGCTGTCATATAACTGGCACTGTTCTAAGCACGAGGGATTAAACAATGACCAAAACAGACAAAAATATCTGTCTTCATGGAGCTTATACTTTAGGGAGAGGAAGACTATCACTAATCAAGATAAATAAGTAACATAGAAAATATTTAATAAGATAATTGGAACTAAGATGGGCAATAAAATGGAGAGGAGAGGGCTTCCCTGGTGGCGCAGTGGTGGAGAGTCTGCCTGCCGATGCAGGAAACATGGGTTCGTGCCCCGGTCTGGGAAGATCCCACATGCTGCAGAGCGGCTAGGCCCGTGAGCCATGGCTGCTGAGCCTGCGTGTCCGTAGCCTGTGCTCTGCAAAGGGAGAGGCCACAGCAGTGAGAGGCCTGCGTACTGCAAAAAATAATAATAATAATAATAAATAAAAAAAAATGGAGAGGAGAGAGTGAATGTGTGTGTGCTTTGGAAATTTAGAAAGGGTTACCAGGAAAGGCTTAGTTTTAAAAAGTGAAAAAGTGATATTTAAGGAAGGCTATGAAAGAGGTTAGCGTAAAGAATTCTTTGAACTAATATTATAAACCTTATTTTATATAACCTGAGCTTAATGTGTCATTTTAGCAGATGGATATGAATAAACTTTTAGCTAAAATGGATCAGCCTGGCTGAAGCATGTAAAACAGATTTAAGTTAGGCAAGATTCTAAGTAACAAAATTCATTCATAGGTTGCTAAGTAATAAATAAGTTCACATGGAGAGTTAGTGGTACGTTATAGCAGAAGTCATAGGGAAAAGAGCAGTGGCAAGGAAGGCAAGTCAGATAAAGAAATCTTTAAAAAATAAAATTGGCACAACTTTGTAATAAAATGCATGTAGATGGTTGATAAAGCATGAAAGCTAGGATAACTCACAGATTCCTGGGTGACATTATAGGGTACAGATTTTAGCAAAGGAAGCCTTGAAAGTAATATAACAAAACTGTTAGCTTCGTGAAAGTTCAGCTCACCAGCTGTTTAGTATCTGGTTCTGTAATATATTCCCTAGTGCCTGGCATTACACCTGCCATATAGGAATTCAGTTAATATTTTTTCAATCATTGAATGATTATATTGTGTTAAATTTAAAGTAATTGTGACTCCAAGGAATTAGATAAGTTGGGTGCTAGGGATGAGTCTTGGAGTGAATGTATCGATTTGGAAGTGGCAGTGGTAAACTCAGAGTGGTAGTGAAAGCCAAGAAAGTGAACAGAATCGCAAAGGCAAATGTGTTTACAGAGATCAGCAGACTTAGATTGATGGAACACAGGAGAAACACAGGAATACATGCACTAACAGGGTGGAGAAAGAATAGCACATATAATACCCTTCATTCCCTTAGTTTAGACTTCACTGTTGTTAGCAGTTTGTGACACCTTCCACCCCTTTCTCTCTCATTCACTCAACTGCTGACATTATGTCCCATCATCCTTGGAAACTGGCATGCGTTTAAAAGAACACAGACACATAACCACAATCAAAGTCAAGATATTAATATCAATACACTAAAATCATCTAGTCCGCAGATTCCATTTAGAAATAACCAATTGTTCCAATAATGTCTTTTCCTTTTATTTTATTTTATTTTTTTTTTGCGGTACGCAGGCCTCTCACTGTTGTGGCCTCTCCCGTTGCAGAGCACAGGCTCCGGGCACGCAGGCTCAGCAGCCATGGCTCATGGGCCCAGCCGCTCCGCGGCATGTGGGATCTTCCCGGACCGGGGCACGAACCCGTGTCCCCTGCATCAGCAGGCGGACTCTCAACCACTGTGCCACCAGGGAAGAACCCAATAATGTCTTTTATAACAAAGATTCCAGTCCAGGATGATACAATATGCTTATTTGTCATGTCTCTTTAGTGTCCTTCAATTTGGAAGAATTCCTCCATTTTCCCTTGACTTGCATGATCTTGGCATTTTTTTATTCTAAAATAAAATGTTTATTAAAAAATCATACAACCTAACAAGTAGACCAATTAATTGTTAATAAACAAGATTTCCTTCCCACCTAAAAAAAGGTTGTTTTAGAGAAACAACCTAAAATATTTCCAGGAGAAATATGGTGTTTGGTGGGGCTATCTGAACTGCAGGTGGCCCTTCAGGGTTCTTACCACTTTAGTTTGGAAATGTCTCTGTAAGAAAACTTTAAAAGAAATACATGCCAATTATTTTTAGAGATGCCCTCAATTATTTAGGTTTGTATGTATTTTTCTCAGAATTAGATTCCATTGGCCAGGTATCCTGAAAAATAGCAGCTGTGGAAAATATTCTTTTTAAAAAAATAGGTGAATTCATAAATTTATAGCATAAAATTATACATTTTAAAGGGAGCAATGTCTGTCTGCCACTTGTTCCTTCTCAGAGTCCCATAATACATATGTTGGTGCATTTAGTGGTTTCCCACAGGCCACTGGTCCTGTGTTTTTTTCTTCTTTCTGCTCAATGGTCTGAACTTCAAGTTCACTGATTTATCTTTTCTGCCTCCTTACATCTGTGGTTGAAGTTTTCTGGTGAATTTTTATTTCAGTTATTGTACTTCTCAGCCCCAGGATTTCTATGTTCTTCCTTTTTATAATTGCTCTCATTTTATTGATATTTTTATTGACATTCATTTTCTTCATATATTCTTTTCCTAATTTCCTTTAGTTCTTTGTCCATGGTTTTCTTAAGCTTTTTGCAAAGCCTGCATTCCCTGTTATGTGTGGTCACTGAATTCTGAGTTATCTCGGGGATCAGCCAGTGACCTGACAGGGATTCACTTAAATGTCTTGAGCTAAAAGAGAGAGAGAGGGAAAAGTGCTACTTTACCTGGCCTCGGCTGTTTGGCCATGAGCTGGGCATTCATTCAATGCTAAGCCAGTCCACCTACACTCTTTTCCTCTTTGTGAGAGTTTTCAGTTTTGTCTTTACCTCCCCCTTGCATGGAGACTACAGACTCACCAAAGGCAAAAGCTGTGGGTCCTCTCAGGTCTTTTCTGAGCATATCTGGACCTGGGCATGTGCATTGTATTTCCTCTTACCCCAGTGTATGTGGAGGCCCTGTGAGCTCTTATTCCCTCAAGGGACTTCCCAATCTACCTTGTCCTTCTTGGACTTTTAATTCACTGTGCCACTTTCCCTGCTTGCTCTCACTAATTAGGTGGACACAGACAGTATATATACTTAAATATTTCAACAGCTGTGGCTGCCTGGAAAGCCTGCCTGAGAAGTCTGGAGAGGAAGGGACAAAAAAAAGGCCAGCCTCAATGGAATTTTACTTGGCCTTAAAAAGAATGAAATAATGCCATTTGCAGCAACATGGATGGACCTAGAGATTGTCATACTGAATGAGGCAAGTCAGACAGAGAAAGACAAATATCATATGATATCACTTTGTATGTGGAATCTAAAAAAATGGAACAAATGAACTTATTTACAAAACAGGAATAGAGTCACAGACATAGAAAACAATCTTATGGTTACCGGGGGGAAAGGGGCAGAGGGATAAATTGGGAGATTGGGATTGACATATTCACACTACTATATATAAAATAGATAACTAATAAGAACCTACTGTATAGCACATGGAACTCTACTCAATACTCTGTAATGACCTATATGGGCAAAGAATCTAAAAAAGAGTGTTTATATGTATATTTTTAACTGATTCACCTTGCTGTACAGCAGAAACTAAGACAACATTGTAAATCAACTATACTCCAATAAAAATTAAAACAAAATAAAACAAACAAACCAAAAAACCCAAAGGCTAGCCTCTGTGCTGATTCCTGAGGGAATTACAAACATATAAAAATGCACACGGTCAAGGTTAGCCCTCTGGAACCAGCAACCTGCCCCAGGAAATCTGGCTAGTATCCCATGTTTACCATGAGCATGATGGGGAATGGAAGATGGGAGGTGAGTGAAAATACCACAGCAATCTCTTACTAAAAGTCAGCTGCCCTTTTCTTCAGTAAGCAGACCTCTGGTTGATGAAAGTTTTGGATTTGTTTCCAGATTTTAAAAAAAAATGATTCTTTCAGTCTTTGTGAGTTTATAAATGTTTTAGTGGAAGGGCTGGTCCTTTGAATGCCCTATTCTTTCATTTTCCATGACGTCACTCCTATAGAAAATATTCTTGTCTATACATGTTTTTATTCTTTATATGTTATGTTTAATGTTTCTCAACATACATGAAACTCGACTTTAATAGAAATTCAATTATGATTCTATTTCTTTTTTACACACATTTTTATATTTTCATTTATGAGGTATCATTTGCCTTTTTGACATTAAATCTCTTCATACTCTTCATGCTTTGCATAATTGATTGCTTGTTTTATTCCTCTTCATTGATATTTAGGTTTAATATCTTGGTGTAGAGTCCAAGGTATGAGTCGCTTCCACAATGATCTACAGTGTTGGAATCGGTAAGCACCAATTTAAATTACTTACAAATATTCAAGCATTGTGGAAGTGGCATTGATACAATCTTGTGAACATTAGCACAACTCCAAGAAGATCCTCATATAATATTTACTTTTACAATTTTAACAGAATCTTCTTTGGTAGATATAAAAATTGGACTATGCCTTTCTATATAACTGATTATGAGAATAGGATGAATAAACATCCCCTAAATTACTGTGCATAGAATTGGAGATTTCTCATTAACATTTATTTTTTACCTTAATGAAAGTTGATATTTTTCCATAATTTCCTGATACAGTAGCTTAATATAGAAAAAAGGTTTTTTAACTTTAATTCTGAATGAAACTGTTCAAATTAGAAAAGAAATGCGTTTAGTTAATTTAATTGACTACAACCAACCATTACCTCAACCATGTGGTCATCAATAAAATTACCCTGGAGGAATTAGTTCAAGCAATGATGCTTATTATCATCTACATGTTATTGCTCACTTTAACATACACCTGGCCCAAGTAACCATATAATATAAGGATTCAATTTAGAGACTTAGATTCTAAATTATATGTTGAGCTAATCAGACCAGACTCCCCTTTTAATGGAAATAATAAATGATGGGTGTTATAATTTCATTACAGAAGAACATTTTTGGATTGAGATAACAGAGTTTTCACCAAATTCTTGAATTCTATTTTTTTATTTCTATGTAATTTATACTTTATAACTGCATCTAACTCTATGGTTTTCTTAAAATTTTCTGAAAATATGAAAAATTTTTTTAATCTGTAAAAGTAGCCATGCTTTATACTTCTATCCTCTGCTGTTTCTTCCTGACAGCTGCCAGACAACAGATAGCTGGCCCATTTGGCTTCCACCCCAAGACTTGCTCCTGTCCTTTACTCCTTTACACCGAGATCTTTTATTAACATCTAACTACAGCAGCCTTATGTCTCTGGACTGCAAATAAGAGTTACTCAGGGAGAGGTCTGGAATTTGTTCCATTATATACTGGAATGGGGCCAAAGGATGACTACTTGATTTTTAGTCTAGCGACAGATTTAGTATCTGTCTTCTCAAGAAGCCAAGAGATTTGAAATATGTCCAAAGCCTATCCTTATTCCCTAAGATCTGAGATATTATTATAACTTGAAATTTCACCCATTATCTTCTGAGTTTGACAATAATTGGTGGTAGTGAATGAGAAGATTGTGTGAGAGTTCCCATTGCACCTAAAAAAGAGGGAAAACAAAAAAGATTCTTTTTTCCTTATTTGGTTCATTAAAACAAAAGTCCTTAACCCCAAGGAGAGGAGTTGCAGAAATTATAAATGTTACTGTGAGGTCACTATTAATATTTTCAGATCTGTATTAAAATGGGAAAATTATGTAGATAGGAACCCAGAGTTAAAGAGACAGCCCTCCTAGAGTTTCCTATTCAAAATATATTTACACAATTAATATCTTTACTATGTACTAGACACTGTGCTAGGAAAATTATATACATTAATTAATCTATACACTAACTTTGTAAAGTAGGTTATTTTATTCCACATTTTACACAGGGGAAAGTTGAAGATTATAGATATTAAGGAACTGGCCAAACAACATTCTCATGAACAAATGTTAATATGGGTAGTGTAGAAATTCATTATCATTTTGGTGTGAGTTTTCTATATCATAGTATCTCTTATAGTAATAAAAGGTGAGATCTGCATCTTCTTTTAGAGATTATGGAGCAAAGGATGTCAGAGTTCGTGGAATTCAGTTATCTCCCTACAAATGAAGCTATTCAGGCCAGAACTTATGGGCAGCATGTCCATATACAAACAGTTAACTAAAGGACTAGTGTATGGTTTGGATACTGACCAAACAAAAGCCCTGGAAAATTGGAGGTAGTGGTGTCATCAATACAGAGAAGACACCGATGGTACAGGAGGAGGCCCAGGGTTAGAAAGTCAGTCTGGTTCAGCAATGACATCCACAGTCTGCCATATGCTCTTCTCTACAAATATAAACCACAGTCTCATATTTTCAATATTTTATAGAATATTATATAAGCTTATTTTTTAGATTAATTTTTATTGGAGTATAGTTGTTTTGCAATGTTGTGTTAGTTTCTAATGTACAGGAAAATGAATTAGCTATATGTATACATATATCCCCTCTTTTTTGGATTTCCTTCCCATTTAGATCACCACAGAGCACTGAGTAGAGTTCCTTGTGCTATACAGTAGGTTCTCATCAGTTGCCTATTATATAAGCATATTTGTTATGGTTAATTTTATGTATGAACTTGAC
The DNA here is from genome assembly GCF_005190385.1 of Monodon monoceros. Lineage (NCBI taxonomy): Eukaryota > Metazoa > Chordata > Mammalia > Artiodactyla > Monodontidae > Monodon > Monodon monoceros. The sequence continues at coordinate 4,901,251 of NW_021703771.1, read as the reverse complement.
TGGGCCATGAGGTATCCAGATATTTGGTCATATCTTACTCTGGATGTTTCTGGATGAAATGAACATTTAAACTGGTAGACTGAGTTTGCTCTGACTAATGTGTGCAGGCCCCAATCAATCAGCTAAAAGATTAAATGGAAAAAAAAGGTTGATCATCTCCTGAGTGACAGGGGATTCCTTCTACTTGACTGTCTTTGATCTGAAACTGTTTTTTCCTGCCTTTGAACTAGAGCATTGGCTCCTCCAGGGTCTCCAGCCTGAAAGCTTTTGGACTAGAACTACACCACTGGCTCTTCTGGTTCCCAGGCCTTCAGACTCAGACCAGAACTGTACCATTGTTTCTCCTGTGTTTCCAGTTTGATACCTCACCCTGTAGGTCTTGGGACATGTGTGTGTGAGTGTATGTGTGTGTGTGTGTGTGTACACAGAACCTCTTGGTTCTGTTTCTCTGGAGAACCCTCATACACATATGATTGTTTACTTTTTCCTATTTTTAGTATGCAGAGTTTTATTTTTGTTATCACTCTGATTTGGGAGAATATTCTATATTTTAAAATTTAATTCCAGTAAGAAAATGTTATGATAAGGGCAACATTCATAAAACATATTTTTCTATGTTAGGCTATATTATGAAATGTGAAGTCAAGGGTGATATGCTTTGATTTTTTTTGGCTTTTGTAAACTATATTAATGCTATCTTCCAAGGTACCAGGTATGATCATTAACTATTATGACTTTATAAATTAGCCCTCTTAATAAACCCTATTAATAAATGCTTTGTTTATAAAAAGTAGAAAATACCAAAACTCTTCCTATAGCAATGAACCCCCCCATCCAAAAAAATATACCAATAGGAAGCTACTTTGTAAATTTCATCCTTATCTAACCATTGGCCTTACATGATTTTAACTTCAATAAATATCTGATAGCATGACCTTAATGTGTTATTTATGTATCTATATTTCAGGCTATATAATCTGATCTCAAAATCAACCATGTTATAAATAAGCAAACAAACATGTATATGTACATATACAAAACCAGAACATCCTACAGTGAACAAAGAGCATAAATGTAACTGGCTCCCTGAAATTTCCCTTTGACTTAGTTGGCACATTAAACATAAAAGAATTGTAAATGCTTTACATAGACATTATTATTTAATAATAGAAAGTATACACATTTGAGAGAGATTTTCTGTAGAATTGCCCATAACTACTACTGTCAATTATAGGCATATTATGTGCCAAGCATTTCACTAAGAACTTTGTTATAAGAAATTAGAGCTGACACCCCTACCTGGGCTTAATGGCACATTGATCCTTTTAATGATTATTAAAAGGAATTTCAGAACACCAGGGGAGAGACTGCTCAAAGGGTTTCAGCAAATATTTTAAATCCTAATAATCAATTCTTAAGTAATATGGTAATGTTCCCTGGACTATATTTATTTATTTATTTATTTATTTATTTATTTGGCTGTGCCAGGTCTTAGTTGCGTCATGCAGAATCTTTTTAGCTGCAGCGTGCAGGATCTTTTTTTAATTGCGGCATGCGGGATCTTTTAGTTGTGGCTTGCGGAATCTTTTAGTTGTGGCCTGCGAACACTTAGTTTCAGCATGTGGGATCTAGTTCCTTGACCAGGGATTGAACCCGGGCCCCCTGCATGGGGAGCGTGGAGTCTTAGCTACTGGAGCACCAGGGAAGTCCTCCTCTGGACTTATTATGGTCCTGTGGTTGAAGGTGACAGGCTTCAATTTAAGAGGTCCTAGTTCAGGACTGGTGACAAAGTTTCCAGCCCTTACATTCTGGATTATCTGTGGTTCTGAGCTCTGAGTGAACTATAGAATCACCTGGATAACTTTTTGTTTTGTTTTGCTTTGTTGTTTTGTTTTTGTGGTACGCGGGCCTCTCACTGTTGTGGCCTCTTCCGTTGCAGAGCACAGGCTCCAGACATGCAGGCTCAGTGGCCGTGGCTCACGGGCCCAGCCGCTCCGCAGCATGTGGGATCTTCCCAGACTGAGGCACGAACCCGTGTCCCCTGCATTGCAGGCAGACTCTCAACCACTGCGCCACCAGGGAAGCCCTGGATAACTTTTTAAAGACACTTATGCTCAGGCCCTATTTCTGGAATTTCTATTTAATTAGTCTGGTGTTTGCCATGGCAAAAGAAGTATCCCATACTACTATAATGTGCAGGCAGAGTTTAAAGCTACTGGCTTAGAAGGAAGGGCAATGTGACCTCTTCTCTTTTTTACTTTCATTTTTTATAACTTTCTCTTCAGCAGAAAAGGCAGAGATAGTAGCTGGTGTTCAACTCTCACCACAGGCTCCCCAGGGCTTATTTCTAGTAGATATTGTTTAAGCAAAGCCATATTATTTCTCATCCTGTTGATGATAATTAACCTTCAATCCAAGAGCAAGCCTCTTCCTAATTAGGGGACACAGATTCAAAAGGATAAACCAGCAAAATGCTTAAACATTAGGAATTTTAAGCATAGAATTTGCATCTGTTATTCATTCTCCCTCAAGTATATATGCAGTTCTTGATCCAAATAAGGAATGACAAAAATTATAGGATGCACTAACATTTCACATATTTTGTTTAGGATCAAATGTAATACTATTCATGTCCCTCACAAGAAGAAAAAATTACATGGCAGTTGATGAGGGAGGGTGGCGTAGAACTGTGTAAACTCTTACTAAGAATCAAAAGACTACATAAAGCAGGAGTAATTTGACAGGGCAGTGAAATCCCACTCAAGCTCCATTCAGCAGATCCTGTGCTGGTGCAGGACTACATCAGCAGGAAAGATATGGTGCCTTTCCTAATTGGTCTGCCATGACCAGAGGGAGGTGTCTCTCTTCCCCAACTATGCAGAATAACGTAAAGTTTAAGAAAACTTACTATGGAATAGTTTCCCTACCACTTACTTGTCACCTTGGACAAAATAGTTAACCTTTCTGTCTCAGTTTCTCATCTCTAAGATGGGAAGAATAATAAATACTAATTGGGTGGTTATGAGGATTGAATGAGTCATTATTTTTAAAGTGCTTAGAATAGTCCCCATAGAACAGTTATTAAAATATAAGGGCTTGTTAAATGAAAAAATTTTATGAAAATACATATAATTTTATTGAACATTTTTAAGCTAGCTTGAAGGTGGAAATTTTCAACTTGTGCTTTTTATAAATGAGAAAATATGAGGTCTACAAATGCTAAGAAAATTTCTCAAGGCCTCTGTGAATTAGAGCAATCCTTAGGCTAACACCTGGTTTATGACTACCAAAATAGTAATTTTCCCATTGTTATTTGAATAATTAAAACACACTTTGTAGACCTCTACTTTTGAGGTTTCTGCAGACAGCAGCTGGAAACAATTTATTTAAATATAGTGAATGAAATACAATGTACAAGTGGGCTTTCTCAAGAGGAAACTGTTGGAGTTCTTCAAAAGGGAGTGTTGGGCTTCCCTGGTGGCGCAGTGGTTGAGAGTCCACCTGCCGATGCAGGGGCCATGGGTTCGTGCCCTGGTCCGGGAGAATCCCGCATGCCGTGGAGCGGCTGGGCCCGTGAGCCACGGCCGCTGAGCCTGCGCGTCCGGAGCCTGTGCTCTGCAGCGGGAGAGGCCACAGCAGTGGGAGGTCCGCATACCGCAAAAAAAAAAAAGGAGTGTTATATGTGCCCTTAGAGGTCTACAAACAATTTTTCCACTTCTATTTGATTTGACTGTAACAAAAACTGTATATGGTAGTTTTTTCCTACTTTAGAAGATGGAGAAACTGAACCTAGAGAAATTAAGTAATCATACAAATCATATGCTTAATAATTTGCAGACCTGGCAACTATTACCACCCAGATTTGATTTAAGGATTGTGCTGTTACGCTCAAAATGACTTACTTTATGAATCGTGTATAACAACTTAGGATGAATGGCAAATGACATAAAATCACTAGTAATTGGACATTGCTTCATCAACATGCCTGTTTATAATTGCAATTATTCTCAATTCTAACACTTCTTATATTCTTTCTATCCTTTTTTCTTCTTAGCATACATTATTGTATAGCTTATTTATTTTCTGAATTCCTATTAGAATATAAACTCCATGAGGTAGATATTTGGGGTCTGTTTTGTTCATTGTCTTAAGAGTTGGCAATCAACAAATATTGACTGAAAGAATAATGTATGAACCCTTCTTTTCCTCAGCAAAGATGCACTTTGTGAGGAGCTATGAAAATATTTACTATTAATTTACTATTAAAAAGAGCTTAGGGCTTCCCTGGTGGCGCAGTTGTTGAGAGTCCGCCTGCCGATGCAGGGGACATGGGTTCATGCCCCGGTCCGGGAAGATCCCACATGCTGCGGAGCGGCTGGGCCCGTGAGCCATGGCCGCTGAGCCTGCGCGTCCGGAGCCTGTGCTCCTCAATGGGAGAGGCCACAGAAGTGAGAGGCCCGCATACCGCAAAAAAAAAAAAAAAAAAAGAAAAGTTGGATTTTTTAGATGACATAGAGAATTCATCATGTGGAAATTAAAACATGTGTTGCAGAGATCCATGACTTGACCCTCCACAAACAAAACAAAGTGAACAATAAAATACACCCTACTCTTCTCTCTTAAAAATAAAATGTTTCCCACATTAAAGTACGCAGAGCATTTCATCATCTCCACCTTTTATTTTGCAATTTGTCACATGCATTAAGATTCTCAATAGATAAGAGAAAATTTCACTTTATAGAAAATTTCCTACTTAAACGATTGAAAACTTATAGTTTCACAAGAATGAAGACAGCAATTTATCTCTTTTGTATAGTAAATAGTCCATGTAAAGAGTTTATAAGATTTATACGTTTGAATTTGCTTTTGCATCCTCCCACATTCCCATTAAGTTGTTTAGTCAAAAGAAAGCATGTTTAAGAACACTTTTAAGTTATAGGGAATATGTGCCTTTACCTCCATTTCTTTAGATATGATTGTCCACTCAAGTCCTAGGACTGTAAGTGACAGGATCGTTAGATTAAGTGGCATAAAATAATTGTGTACATTGAAACTATAACTCCTTATTTTTCAACATTAAAATGGTAGTTCTGAATATGAGAAAATAGTTATTTTCCCTTAGCACTTCTGAGTTATCTTTAGAGGTAGGGGTATTGTGTTTATAGAACATATTTTTAGTTGAAATTACACAGAAAGCTGAGAAAGCATTTAGGTGCAGGGCTTTCAGCCCTGTTTGGAGAGGTCATGAGGAGAATTGCCCCACATGTACAATCATAGTATTAGTACACTGTGTTCTTCCTCCATTCTTGTCTGAAATTATTAAAAATAAACTAAGCGAAGCAAAGACAAATAAAAAAGAAATCAGGTAAAATAAAAATGAAATAAAAAAGCAGAATATATATATATATATGTATATTCTCTATACAAGAATAAAGACTTTACAAAAGGCTGAACGTCTAAATTAAAGTATTAAAAATTTGAGAGATGTAAATAATCATCCTGCACAATGAAAAATCCTAACTAATTAATGTTGGATTTCTTAGAGGACATAGACTACAGAATTTTTCCTGATGTGAAACTGTGAAGCTGTGAAACTGTGAAACTTCATAAGTGTGTTATACAGAACCATTTGCTGAAAGCTATTATGACTCCTCAATTTGGCTTGTTATACAAGATGCTTGAAAGTCAGTCACCCAAGTTTTTCAGCCATAAATGAACAAAGTAAAAAATACAGAAAGTAATAAATCATGAGCAAATAATATGCAATTATCCTGCTTTGTTGGAATTATGAGGTATATTCAATAATCCACATATGTATATATAAAATTTAATTTGCAATGGACATACAAATGATTTTTGTATCAACCAATCTTTCTCACAGCATCATAAAATGATGAGAAGGGTTTAACATGGAGTTATTTATTTTATGTGCCAACTGTACTTCTACAAGCCTGTTAATCTTTGGTTTATTGCAATTTTTATTATTAAACTTAAACTATGTATTATACTTAGTTTTTATATCATTATAATAAAACACTGGGATTAACATTTTGGAAAAAATGTCATTCTAAATTTCATTAGGGATTCACAAAAGCTAAGTGATATTTGTGTCTAACCTCATTACAGTGACAAGGCTGCTTAATTTTCCTATAATATCATGTGCCATAATGCAATCTAATTTCCTTTAATCATCTGAGATATAGAGATTTAGTATTATTTAATATTTCAGTATGTAAATTATTATTAATATTAGAAAATAAGTTGGTAATTTTTTCCATATATATATGTTTGCTTCTTTCTTTTAACCATGTACTTTAATCATCTTTTTTATAACCATGAGTATATGAATATGTTTTAATTTATAAATGTTAGCTACCTACATTAAATAGAAGTAAGTAAATGGTCAACTTGAGGAGTTGTACCGGAAAATAGAAATGGAGGTTGAAAACAGAGACTAAAACACAAAAAAGATAGAAATAAGTATAATTTTGTCACTTTTTGATATGTATATACTGAAGGTAGCATATGTGCCTTCCCTTTTTATTTTTTTAAATATATATTTCTTCTATCACATACCCCCAGCTTTTGCCCAGAGTGTTTTAAAGCACATCCCAGACATCAATCATTGCACTTACATGCATCTATAACTAATAAGGGCTTCTTATTTATTTATTTTTAAAAATTTACTTATTTATTTATTTTGGGCTGCTTTAGGTCTTTTTGCTCTGTGCGGGTTTTCTCTAGCTGCGGTGAGCAGGGGCTACTCTTTGTTGCGTTGCATGGGCTTCTCACTGCAGTGGCTTCTCTTGTTGCAGAGCATGAGCTCTAGGTGCACGGGCTTCAGTAGTTGTGACACACGGGCTCAGTAGTTGTGGCACAAGGCTTAGTTGCTCCACGGCATGTGGGATCTTTCCGGACCGGGGCTCAAACCCCTGTCTCCTGCATTGGCAGGCAGATTCTTAACCACTGTGCCACCAGGGAAGCCCCTCTGCCTTCCCTTTAAAACTGCACTGAAAGTGTTATTTACAGGTGATCTAATTTGAAAAGAGCTTTGAAGTATCATAAGAATTTCAGTAGTGTTGTTGTTTTCTATGTATATATTTATTCTATTTATTATTGTGTCAGCAATTAATTATTTTGCAGTCTATAAGAAGAAAAGTTCACATACAGCATATTTTTGCTTTTTGTTTCAAAATATAATATTAGGTAGTATTCTTTAAATATTAGGTAAGATTCATAATTTAGTCTCAAAAATATAATGACATTGTCTTGAAACCTCAATTTTGTAAAGTCAATTCTTCTTTCCCTAGCTCTATGCCATGAGTAGGACTTGCTTTTTAAAATATTACCTCTTTTGTTGATTTAAGTACATAGAAAAAATTGTAAATGCCACTGTTAGGGCAAGTCCTATATAGAAGCTAAATTGTGTACTCGGAACATTTGCTGTAGCAATGTATTCACACCTTTGTCATTAAAAAAGGATGTTTGGTTAGGTGATAAGGCAGCCTATGTATCTGTTTGTCTGGCATTAAATGTATGGTGAAATAATTAGAAATGCTGAATGCTTTATTAAATGGTGAACAGCTACTTGAATTCTGGGAATACAAGTTTAGAAATGAAAAGCCTATTCCGTTCTGATGTTACAGTCTGAAATCCACATGAATCTGATCTCTGAAAATATAACGACGGAATTGGAGAGAAAGGAGAAGCATGGATTTTTCAATCTACAATGAAAAAGCAAGCACATTATTCAGCTGACAAAAGCACTGTAAAAATATGGTGCTATGAAAACTTTGTGATCAACAGAGGAGTTCTCAAATGCCTTTTTTGTTTTCCTTATTATCTAAATTATTTTGGGTGATGTATTTCACTGTTCCACTGTGCTTAATTTTTCACAAGCCATTTTCTTAACACACTTATTTGTCTAAACTCCTGCAGATTAGGGTGAATATAAAAATATAATTATCCCCTTGAATTTTAATTGTAAAGTTACTTCTGAGAACTATACCTTCACCAGCACTTGTGATAGGAACAGCTCCTTTGATTCAATAGAACTCTGTATTTTTAACTTAATTATATTACTTATATATTGTTTCCATGTAAGTTGATATAAAGTCATCCTAATGAAACCATTTCAACTTTCTTGCTTTAGTGCTTTAAATTCTTTAATGCTGCTACCACTCTAATAAATTAACCATACTTGTCTGAAGGAAACTTTTTTTTTTCTTTTACATTACAGGTTGTATAATCCAGTAACTTGATAAATTTCAGTAAAAAAATTTACACGGTGCCATTAACAAATTTTTAAAGGCAAAAACAGACATAAAATTATTTGAACATATCATTTGTGAATTATGTTGATGATCATGACTGGTAATCCATGAACAATTGTTTGTGCTTCTCAGCCTGGGATCTGGCCTCTAGCTGGTTTCTGTCTGGGGGTGATTAAGCTTGAGAACCAACATTTCCTTTGCCTTCTCACGAATTCAGTTGCAGCACTCATTCCAATAATAAAGGTAAGAGGGTGACAGAGAACAGTCCCTGAGTGGGCTGTATTTGTCCCTTTGGTATTACAGAACTGCCAGATTTAACTGGAACTACAGCACATGGAGGCGAAGTGATGCTGTGTGTGGCTTCCAGTACCCCTGCTGGACTCTGATTCCAATTCAAAGCCTGACTGGTCAATGGGAATAGATATAGATGAACTGGGTTAAAATGCTTTCAATAAATATATTTAGGGCTTTCAATTCATTATACGTTTTGTATTTAATAATGACCCTATTATATGTAACAAGAGTTCAATTTTACTTTCCTTTTCCAATAGGATAAAAATAATAACTTCATGGTCACAAAATTAAAATGCCAGTTCTTCCACTCCAGGGATTCTCTACATGCCTTTACAGCGATCAATGAGAGGAAAATGGGGTGCAGTTGTGTGCTTTATGAATAGACACTTCATGGTAAATCTTAGCTATATTCCTGGTTTTTAACCCTGATTCATCCTAGTGACCTTGAATAAAGGAGGAGTTGTATAAGATTAATTTTTTAAGTTATTAAGAAAATATTCTTGCTTCAAGGAGTAGATATGAAAAATAGTAACATGTTTTGAATTCCCCTGAAGAAATACTTCAAGTATTATTAATTATAGTAATAAATGGGAAGGAAAAATATTCCACTGGGGCTTCCAGAAATAAAAAATGTCACATAAAGCCATGCCCTGCCATTCTCTTGATTTTTTTTAAAGGTAAAAGAACTTGCCTTTTTTATACTGGTTACCCACAAAACAATGTTTGTTGGGAAATAAATTATATGTGCAGATGTTAAGCACTAATTACTATTTATTTTTATTCAAAAAGAATTATTTGGACTTCCCTGGTGGTCCAGTAATTAAGAATCCATCTGCCAATGCAGGGGACATGGGTTTGAGCTCTGGTGCAGGAAGATCTCATATGCCGTGGAGCAACAAAGCCCGCGTGCCACAACTATTGAGCCTGCACTCTAGAGCCCGTGAGCCACAACTACTGAGCCTGCGCTCTAGAGCCCGCAAGCCACAACTACTGAGCCTGTGCTCTAGAGCCTGTGCTCCTCAACAAAAGAAGCCACCACAAGGAGAAGCCCGCACACCTCACCAAAGAGTATCCTCTGCTCGCTGCAACTACAGAAAGCCTGTGCACAGCAATGAAGACCCAGCACATATATCCCCATATCGGATTTACTTTGTTACAAAGCAGAAACTAACACACCATTGTAAAGCAATTATACTCCAATAAAGATGTTAAAAAAAAAAGAGAGAGAAGACCCAGCACAGCCATAAATAAATTAATTAATTAAATTAAAAAAAAAATATTTTCAAGTCTTAATAGAGCTTCCCGTTTTCCTAATTCTTATCTAAGGTGTGTGAGAATGCTACCTATGGGAGGGCTTCTATTATAATAACTTTAACATAACTTTAAAGCCTTTAGCACCTGGGACTTTGAACTTAATGGCAAAAAGATTGCTGAAAGACTATGTTTTATTATATTACCTTCTTCTTGGACCTTATGCATAAAGGCTTAAGATCCACAGAATTTTCATCTTAACATAATAGTATTATACCACCAGAACTATAATAAAAAATTAGATTGGTTTTTCTATTATAACATCCATTTTTCATAGATTAAAGATCCTGGGATCAAAATAGCCTTGGCAATTTAATATGCATGCTAGGTCAGCTTATAAGTTAGAGTCAAAGGTGGAATGACTTTATGAAAATATATATCTATAAAGAAAAATGCAAGCAAGCAACTTTTTCTAAAGTTGAGCTCAATATCAATCCACTTACATATAGTAAAAGAAAATAGTATTTGCTTTTCTGTTCATTTTGAAAGGATGGTAGTATGTACTATTTTCAAAAATTTCTTAATGTAAACAAGACACAATTGCTGTGGAAGTTATTAATGAAAATTTAGACATTTTATGGAAATATGGCACCTCATAGAAGAATCCTCATCTATACTCACATACATAGCCTTTGCCCTAACATTTTTGTGCAACAAATCACTGACTTTCCTACATGCACAAGTTCCCACCAGATTTTGTTCTAAATTAAATAGGCACAACATTAATGTATTTTCTAAAATATATTTCTGGAATATTTTGTTTTCCAGCTCCATCTTTGCATCTCACACTAATGCTCCCCAATTGGCATTTTAATGGTCCCTCCGGAATAGAACAAAGAAGTCTGTGTATTACAAACTGGAAATAATGACCAGTATCTACTCTAATCTGCTTATATACTGCTGTTTCCTAATGATTCTTCCTGTTCCTGATTGATAGGCCTATTCATATTAAATATATGTTTGTAAATTATATCAATTATCCATTTAAAAAGTAAAAAAAAAAAAAGTCATCTCAAAATGAAAGATGTCCATATATCTACAAATGCTCTCTTGTGACAGTAGCCTTTCTAAGCACATTTGGTTCTACAGGCTGTGTTCGAATAGGACATATTTTGTTGCTTTGTGGTGAACTCTTGGACATGGACCTGCCATTTTGAATTCCTTTTCAGGGTTTATCTAGCTCAATAATATATTCCAGTGAATCCCCTTTGCAGGATTTCCAATGATTTTAAACTACTTCTCCTTCTTCTCTCTTAGAAGATTATAAAACACTAAGATTTCCCCTACGAGCCACCAGAGATTTCCCTATCATACGGACATGGCAGTTTCACTTGCTCTTTTTCTTAAATTTTTTTTCTCAGCTGAACGGTTTAATAAGAATCTATTAGCAATTCCATAATATCAAGGACTGCACATTTGTTTAAAAACATAGCACTTAGTGTACATTGATTTACTCTTTATGTTATTTGTTAAAGTATTTTATTTGCGTTAACAAAAATTAAATTAAAAACATTAAACATGGGATTTACAATAATTTAAACTACCTTAAAATATTTTTAAAAATTAAAGGCACATATAAACATACATAATTTATAGACTGATCCATAAATTTGGACTTAAGTTTAAGGATTTTAATATATCTCTTCAGTGGATAGATTATGTTACCCATGTTATGAAACAAGTGGAAAATATATGTGCATATTCACTATACAGTAAGTCCCCTACATACAAACTTTCAAGTTGCAAACTTTCAAAGATGCGAATGTGCATTCCCATGTCCAATCATGTAAGTTAGTTCATGTGTCTGGTGTACATTTTCACGTGCCTGCATCCTCTACAAGTGGTTGTGCTTTTGTGTACTTTACTGTACTGTACTGTATAGAGTACTGTAGTACAGTATCTTTATTTAAAGCCCAGGATGTCTGGAAGCAAGTGTAAAAGCAGTGGTGATGTAGCTGGTACTGCTAAGAAACACCAGGAATTGGAGGCCCAGAGAAAGGATGAAGAGACAAGAGGAAGAATAAGTAACTGAAAAACTGAAGAGATTCACAATGCAGGAAATGGCAGGATATTTTCTTTATTTGAGGAGGCATTGTTAGATTTTGAGGCACAGGACCCGAACGTAGAATGGTACACGAAGGTTGCAGCAGCCGTTCGGAATGCAATCCAGTGCTACCATGTCGTCTATGATGAGAAAAAAGAGCTGCTACTCAGATATCACTGGATCATTGTTTTAAGAGGGTAGGTAGAATTGAATCCAGCGAGGAACCAGAACCTGTGCCATCAACGTCAGGCGTGAGTGAAATTGCAGTTTGCCCTCTGTCTCCTGTTGCTGATGGTCCTTCAGCTCTACCATCTCCCACCTCCTCTCCATCCTCCAGTCAGTAGCTCTTCTTGCCTGTTCACTCGACGCCAGCCCTTGTGTGCCAGCTGTGTACTGCACAACTGTACCTTTCAAGGCACTGTACTGTCAGATTAAAAATGTTTTCTTTATTTTTTTTGTTTGTTTTTTATGTATTATTTGTGTGAAAAGTATTATGAACCTATTACAGTGCAGTACTATATAGCTGACTGTGTTAGTTGGGTACCTGTGTTAGTTGGGTACCTAGGCTAACTTTGTTGGACTTAAGAACAAATTGGACTTAACAAATGCACTCTGAATGGAACTCTTTCGTATGTAGGGGACTTTAAAAAATGATAGGGATTGTAAATATTATTTACCTTAATAATTTCTACATCCATGTGCTGTGTTCTTTCAGCAGTGCTGCTTCCTCTTCATCCTGCCTTACCATTGTGCTATCAGGTCTTTAGCCCACATGCAGCTTCCAGATTGTTGAAAGTCCCTTAAACTGAACACGACATTCTTGTTTTTTGGAAAGGAGAATGGAAGGAAAGACTCTTTAAAAATGAGTTAGAGTGACCCCAAATCATCAAAAAAATCTACAAACAATAAATGCTGGAGAGGGTGTGGAGAAAAGGGAACCCTCCTACACTGTTGTGGGAATGTAAATTGGTGCAGCCACTATGGAGAACAGTATGGAGGTGCCTTCACAAAACTAAAAATAGATCTATCATATGACCTAGGAATCCCACTCCTAGGTGTATATCCGTAAAAAATATAATTCGAAAGGATGCATGCACCCCGATGTTCATTGCAGCACTATTTACAATAGCCAGGACACAGCAGCAACCTAAATGTCCATCAACAGAGGAGTGGATAAAGAAGATACAGTATATATAAATATATATACAATGGAATATTGCTCAGCCACATGAAATAGTGCCATTTCCAGAGATGTGGATGGACCTAGAGATTGTCATACAGAGTGAAGTGAGTCAGAAAGGGAAAAACAAATATTGTATATGCTTATATTTGGAATTTAAAAACATGGTAGAGTTGAACTTATTTGCAAAGCAGAAATAGAGTCACAAATGTAGAGAACAAACTGACGATTACGGTGGCGGGAGGGAGGAAGGGGGGTGGGGTGAATGGGAAGATTGGGACTGACATATATACACTACTATGTATAAAATAACTAATGAGAACCTACTGTGTAGCACAGGAACTCTACTCAGTGCTCTGTGGTGACCTAAATGGGAAGGAAATCTAAAAAAGAGTGGATATATGTATACATATGACTGATTCTCTTTGCTGTACAGCAGAAACTAACACAACATTGTAAAGCAACTCTACTCCAATAAAAATTAAAAGAAAATGAGTTAGTGGCCCCAAGATTTAAGCTGCTCTGACAGTCACAGGGATATGGATTATAAAGCATATGCTGATGAAACAGTGCTTACACAGGACCCACAAGTGCACCAATGAAGCATTTGAAGGTGATTTTGAGGCAGAAAAAAATATGTTTCAGTGTTGGTTCTTCTCTGTTTGGTAGCACTGTGCCATGATCTCACCACACTGCAAGGACAATGACCTTTCTGTCACAAGAGCACACTGACTTTGTTCATGCCTTTGGGCCTTGCCCTTGACTCTCCCTCATATGGCTCATTTCTCCAGGTCTCATCTTAGAGGTCACCTCTTCAAAAAGGACTACCCACCAACCAGTTGAAATTAGCTTCTAATATCCTTCTCTCCATTTAACCTATCTTGTTTAATTTTCTTCATTACTCATCACTGTCTGAAATTACATGGTGAATCATTTCTTAAAAATATACCGGTTCCTGCTAGACGATTAGGCTCTGTAACAATAGGTATCTTGTCTTTGTCCCCATGGTGCCTAAGCATCGACAAGAAAGCCTGAAGCAAGTCAACAGTCAACAGTGTCTTGTTAAATGAATGAATTTACTAAAGTCGTTATGTAAAACCAATATACTATGCAAACTATGTAATGAACAACCTGATTCTCTTGGAATTTGCAGGCTGCCAAATTTCAAACTCTGAGTCAATTTCCAAATTCTTCTAAAGAGTCACTGTCCCTCTCTAGCTACTACTTTTCCATCTTCCTCAGGAGACTGAAGAGAATGTGGAGAGAAGCATGCAGTGGGGAAACCATTATGGTGGGGACAGAAGTGCCTAAATATCAGCCACATAATTATCTCAACTTGTCCCCTCTAGATAGACTCTGTTATCCAAGTTTTAATGATCAATTATTTATAAGTCATATATGATTGCTATGGCTACAGTTCCATATGTAGAATCTGTGCAGTGACTGCCCATTTTTACATTTTTGGACCTTCAAATTAGAAAAAGAGTAACTGCTAAATCTTGCAGGTGGCACAGGATGTTTCAGCGATACTTTTCCTCAGAGGCATGCAGACTGCACAGTGTTATTCACATGTATATGGTATTTTATGCACAAAAATAGGTTTTTAATTCTTAATGAAGTTCCCTTGTGAGTCATGTTCCTGAACCATTCCAAAATGTTAACAAAATTTAAACAATAAATATGAAGTTTATGCAAAATATAATTTTGTGATAGATTTGCCTTGAGACCTGTAAGTTATATATAGCTCTTCTTATGCTAAAAGAAATCTTCTGCTTTAACACATGCACATGCCTGTATATTTACTCTCTTATTCATATGCATATGCTTTTCAAATGAAAGACTCAGTATTTAACTAATAATATGATGGAAGTGGGTAATCATATGAATACTTGTGTTCACTTAAAAGTACTATGTTTTGAGAAAAGTTATGAGAAATACACATTTCTGACATTTAATTTCATTATGTATTAGAATTGTTAAATTCTTTTACTGAAGACATTAGATTAAAATAATCCTAGAAGACAAAACATATATCAAATCCATCATAATAATCTAAATGTGGAGCTTTAGAAAAGTCATAGCAAATGATATTATTCTTATGCTATATATGCAGCATTGAGGCTTGGCCCAGAAAACATGTTTCTTGATGAAAATTTTAACTGAAAAAGTACACTTTCTTCTTCCCAATGCTCCAATCAAGGAAAAGTATTAGCCAAAATACTCTAGATGACCTTAACTGTAAGGATAACATATAGATACTTGCCATCATTTTTACCCTGTACTGTTCTTAAAAAGCACTCTAATTTTGTGACCGCACTTATATTCACTAATATCTTATTTACCACTCTAAACCACCATGATTTCGTTCATTGATTTTCTCTTAGAATGATGGTCTTAAAGTTCTTTTTGTTTATTTAAGCCACATAGTACAATGGCTTTTTACTTTTTTACTTTTTACAGAACTCGTCATTGAAAAGATATGGTGCAATGTCTGTTTGTATTTGCACTTACTCCATCCTTCTTTGATTAGATACTACAAGCAATTGAGTCAGACTTTTTTTTTTTTCAGTTGGAAGGGCATAGGATTTTGTCCTTCAATTCAGTGTTATTCCTCCTACCTTTCTAGTTCAGAAATCTTTCCATTGACTAGTATCGATAACAAACAACTTATAGGTCCAATCTGATTTATTTCAATTCTCATTTCAAATGTCCTACCCAGTCATAATTTCTCCCTTTATTTCATGGTTGTTTATTTCTTTAACTTTAAAAATCTTCAGTAATTTCTCTAACAAAATACTACCTCTTACAAAAATAACCATTGATTAAAGAGCATAACAAATACTAACTCCACTAACCTATTGACTAAGATAATCAAACTAAAGAGTGCACACACAGCATTACTATTCTTTAACAAAATTCGTGTTCCTGCTCAGGAGAGGAAGAAGATTATCAAGTACTATTAACGTCATTAATAAAGTTTAATATTATTTAAATAAATATATAATTTTGAGATCATATAGAATTAGAATACCAGGGTTAATGCTATTATTTCTGTTTAAAATTCTTGATTTTAAATAATAATTCAGATGATCTATCACCAAATCAGTGTTTCAGAAGGTAGAACTAATTCTTTTTTTGTTTTTAACATCTTTATTGGAATATAATTGCTTTATAATGGTGTGTTAGTTTCTGCTTTATAACAAAGTGAATCAGCTATACATATACATATATCCCCTCCCTCTTGCGCCTCCATCCCACCCTCCGTATTCCACTTCTCTAGATGGTCACATAGCACCAAGCTGATCTCCCTGTGCTATGTGGCTACTTCCCACTAGCGATGTGTTTTACATTTGGTAGTGTATATACGTCCATGCCACTCTCTTACTTCGCCCCAGCTTCCCCTTACCACTCTCCGTGTCCTCAAGTCCATTTTCTACATCTTTATTCCTGTCCTGTCCCTAGGTTCTTAAGAAGAATTTTTTTAAAATTTTAGATTTCATACATATGTGTTAGCATACGGTATTTGTTTTTCTCTTTCTGACTTCACTCTGTATGACACACTATAGGTGCATTCTCCTCACTACAAATAACTCATTTTCCTTTCTTTTTATGGCTGAATAACATTCCATTGTATATATGTGCCACATCTTCTTTATCCATTCATATGATGGACACTTAGGTTGTTTCCATGTCCTGGCTATTGTAAATAGAGCTGTAAGTAACCTTGTGGTACATGACTCTTTTTGAATTATGGTTTTCTTAGGGTATATGCCCAGTAGTGGGATTGCTGGGTTATATGGTAGTTTTATTTATAATTTTTTAAGGAATGTCCATACTGTTCTCCATAGTGGCTGTATCAATTTACATTCCCACCAACAGTGCAAGAGGGTTCCCTTTTCTCCACACCCTCTCCAGCATTTATTGTTTTTAGAATTTTTGATGATGGCCATTATGACCCGTGTGGGGTGATACCACATTTTAGTTTTGATTTGCAATTCTCTAATGATTAGTGATGTTGAGCATCCTTTCATTTGTTTGTTGGCAATCTGTATATCTTCTTTGGAGAAATGTGTGTTTAGGTCTTCTGCCCAGTTTTGGATTAGGTTGTTTGTTTTTTTGATATTGAGCTGCATGAGCTGCTTGTATATTTTGGAGATTAATACGCTGTCTGTCGCTTCGTCTGCAAATATCTTCTCCCCTTCTGAGGGCTGTCTTTTCGTATTGTTTATGGTTTCCTTTGGTGTGCAAAAGCTTTAAAGTTTCATTAGATCCCATTTATTTATTTTGTTTTCATTTCCATTTATCTAGGAAATGGGTCAAAAAGGATCTTGCTGTGATTTTTGTCATAGAGTGCTCTGCCTATGTCTTCCTCTAAGAGTTTGATAGTGTCTGGCCTTACATTTAGGTCTTTTATTCATTTTTAGTTTATTTTTGTGTATGGTGTTAGGAAGTGTTCTAATTTCATTTTTTTACATGTAACTATCCAGTTTTCCCAGCACCACTTATTGAAGAGGCTGTCTTTTCTCCATTGTATATTCTTGCCTCCTTTATCAAAGATAAGGTGACCATATGTGCATGGGTTTATCTCTGGGCTTTCTATTCTGTTCCATTGATCTGTATTTCTGGTTTTGTGTCAGTACTGTACTGTCTTGATTACTGTAGCTTTATAGTATAGTCTGAATTCAAGGAGCCTGATTCGTCCAGCTCTATTTTTCTTTCTCAAGGTTGCTTTGGCTATTCGAGGTCTTTTGTGTTTCCATACAAACTGTGAAATTTTTTGTCCAAGTTCTGTGAAAAATGCCATTGGTAGTTTGATAAGGATTGCATTGAATCTGTTGATTGCTTTGGGTAGTATAGTCATTTTCACAACGTTGAAGCTTCCAATCCAAGAACATGATATATCTCTCCATCTGTTTGTATCATCTTTAATTTCTTTCATCAGTGTCATAGTTTTCTGCATACAGGTCTCCCTTTCTCCTCAAGTTAGTTTATTCCTAGGTATTTTATTCTTTTTGTTTCAATGATAAATGAGAGGGTTTTCCTTAATTTTTCTTTCAGATTTTTCATCATTAGTGTGGAGGCTTGCTAGAGCTTTCATGCATTAATTTTGTATCCTGCTACTTTACCAAATTTATTGATTAGTTCTAGTAGTTTTCTGGTAGCATCTTTAGGATTCTCTATGTAGAGTATCATGTCATCTGCAAACAATGACAATTTTACTTCTTCTTTTCTGATTTGGATTCCTTTTATTTCGTTTTCTTCTCTGATTGCTGTGGCTAAAACTTTCAAAACTACGTTGAATACTGGTGGTGAGAGTGGGCAACCTTGTCTTGTTCTTGATCTTATTGGAAAAGTTTTCAGTTTTTCACCATTGAGAATGATGTTGGCTGTGGGTTTCTCATATATGGCCTTTATTATGTTGAGGTAAGTTCCCTCTATGCCTACTTTCTGTAAGGTTTTTATCATCAATGGGTGTTGAATTTTGTCAGAAGCTTTCTCTGCATCTATTGGGATCATCACATGGTTTTTATCCTTCAGTTTGTTAATATGGCATATTGCATTGATTGATTTGCATATATTGAAGGATCCTTGCATTCCCGGGATAAACACCACTTGATCATGGTGTATGACCCTTTTCATGTGTTGTTGGATTCTGTTTGCTAGTATTTTGGTGAGGAATTTTACATCTACGTTCATCAGTGATATTGGCCTGTAGTTTTCTTTCTTTGGGACATCTTTGTCTGGTTTTGGTATTAGCGTGATGGCTGCCTCGTAGAATGAGTTTGGATGGTTTCCTCCCTCTGCTATATTTTGGAAGAGTTTAAGAAGAATAGGCATTAGCTCTTCTCTAAACGTTTGAAAGAATTCACCTTTAAAGCCATCTGGTCCTGGTCTTTTGTTTGTTGGAAGATTTTTAATCACAGTCTCAATTTCAGTGCTTGTGATTGGTCTGTTTATATTTTCTATTTCTTCCTGGTTCAGTCTAGGAAAATTGTGCTTTTCTAAGAATTTGTCCATTTCTTCCAGCTTGTCCATTTTATTGGCATATAGTTGCTTGTAGTAATCTCTCATTATTCTTTGTATTTCTGCAGGGTCAGTTGTTACTTCTCCTTTTTCATTTCTAATTTTGTTGATTTGAGTCTTCTCTCTTTTTCCTTGATGAGTCTGGCTAATGGTGTGTCAATTTTTGTTATCTTCTCAAAGAACCGGCTTTTAGTTTTATTGATCTTTGCTATTGTTTCCTTCATTTCTTTTTCATTTATTTGTGATCTGATCTTTATGATTTCTTTCCTTCTGCCAACTTTGGGATTGTTTTGTTCTTCTTCCCCTAATTGCTTTAGATGTAAGGTTAGGTTGTTTATTTGAGATGTTTCTTGTTTCTTGAGGTAGGATTGTGTTGCTATAAACTTCCCTCTTAGAACTACTTTTGTTGCCTCCCATTGGTTTTGGGTCATTGTGTTTTCATTGTCATTTGTTTCTAGGTATTTTTTAATTTCCTCTTTGATTTCTTCAGTGATCTCTTGCTTATTTAGTAATTGTTTAGCCTCCATGTGTTTGTACTTTTTACAGATTTTTTCCTGTAATTGATATCTATTCTCATAGCATTTTGGTCAGGAAAAATATTGATATGATTTCAATTTTCTTAAATTACCAAGGCTTGATTTGTGACCCAAGATATGATCTATCCTGAAGAATGTTCCATGGCACTTGAGAAGAAAGTGTATTTTGTTTTTGGATGGAATGCCCTATAAATATCAATTAAGTCCATCTTGTTTAATGTATCATTTAAAGCTGTGTTTCCTTTTCTATTTTCATTTTGGATGATCTGTCCATTGTTGAAAGTGGGGTTTAAAATCCTCTACTGTTATTTTTTCACTGTCGATTTCCCCTTTTATGGCTGTTAGCCTTTGCGTTATGTACTGAAGTTCTCCTATGCTGGGTGCATAAATATTTCCAATTGTTTTATCTTCTTCTTGGATTGATCTCTTGATAATTATGTAGTCCTTCTTTGTCTCTTATAATAATTTTTATTTTGAAGTTTATTTTGTCTGATATGAGAATTGCTACTCCAGCTTTCTTTTGATTTCCATTTGCATGGAATATCTTTTTGCATATCCTCACTTTCAGTCTGCATGTGTCCCTAGGTCTGAAGTGGGTCTCTTGTAGACAGCATATATATGGGTCTTGTTTTTGTTTCTTTTGCCATTCAGCCAGTCTATGGTTTTTGGTTGGAGCATTTACATTTAAGGTAATTATCGATCTATATGTTCCTATTACCAGTTTCTTAATTGTTTGGGGGTTTTTATTGTAGGTCTTTTCCCTTTCTTGTGTTTCCTGCCTAGAGAAGTTCCTTTAGCATTTGCTGTAAAGCTGGTTTGGTGGTGCTGAGTTCTCTTAGCTTTTGTTTGTCTGTAAAGTTTTTAATTTCTCTGTCAAATCTGAGTAAGATCCTTGCTGGATAGAGTAGTCTTGGTTGTAGGTTTTTCCCTATCATCACTTTAAATATGTCCTGCCACTCCCTTCCTGGCTTGTAGAGTTTCTGCTGAAAGATCAGCTGTTAACCTTATGGGAATTCCCTTGTATGTTATTTGTTGCTTTTCCCTTGCTGTTTTTATTATTTTTTCTTTGTATTTAATTTTTGAGAGTTTGATTACTATGTGTCTTCATTTGTTTCTCCTTGGATTTATCCTATATGGGACTCTCTGTGCTTCCTGGACTTGAGTATTTCCTTTCCCATATTAGGGAAGTTTTCAACTATAATCTCTTCAAATATTTTCTCAGTCCCTTTCTTTTTCTCTTCTTCTTCTGGGACCCCTATAATTCGAATGTTCATGCTTTTAATGTTGTCCCAGTGTTCTCTGAGACTGTCCTCAATTCTTTTCGTTCTTTTTATTTATTCTGCTCTGCAGTAGTTATTTCCACTATTTTATCTTCCAGGTTACTTCTCTATTCTTCTGCTTCAGTTATTCTGCTATTGATTCCTTCTAGAGAATTTTTAATTTCATTCATTTTGTTGTTCATCATTGTTTGTTTGCTCTTTAGCTCTTCTAGGTCCTTGTTAAACATTTCTTTTATTTTCTCCATTATATTTCCAAGAATTTGGATCATCTGTACTACCATTACTCTGAATTCTTTTTCAGGTAGACTGCCTATTTCCTCTCCGTTTTTTGGTCTGGTGGGTTTTTACCTTGCTCCTTGATCTGCTGTGTGTTTCTCTGTCTTCTCATTTTGCTTACCTTACTGTGTTTTGTGTCTCCTTTTCACAGACTGCAGGTTCCTAGTTTCCATTGTTTTTGGTGTCTGCCCCAGAGGGTAAGGTTTGTTCAGTGGGTTGTGTATGTTTCCTGCTGGAGGTGACTAGTGCCTGTGTTCTGGTGGATTAGGCTGTATCTTGTCTTTCTGATGGTGTTGGTCGTTTCCAGTGGTCTGTTTTGGGTTATTGGTGGACTTATTATGATTTTAGGCAGCCTCTCAGCTAATGGGTGGTGTTGTGTTCCTGTCTTTCTAGTTGTTTGACATGGGGTGTCCAGCAATGGAGCTTGCTGGTCGTTGAGTGGAACTAGGTCTTTGTATTGAGACAGAGATCTCTGGGGGAGCTCTCACAAATTGATATTACATGAGGCTGGGAGGTCTCTGGTGGGAAAATGTCTTGAACTCAGCTCTCCCACCTCAGAGGCTCAGGCCTGACACCTGGCTGGAGCACCAAGACCCTGTGTTTCTGTCACACAACTCAGAAGGAAGGTGATAAAAAAAGAAAGAAAAAATAATAACGTTATGAAAATAGAAATTAAAAACGTATTAAAATAAAGAAATAAAAAAGTAATACAAAAAAAGAGAGAGCAACCAAACCAATATACCAATCCACCAATGATAACAAGTGCTAAAACCTATACTAAAAAATAAAAACTAAAACGGACTGACAGAATCCTAGGACAAATGGTAAAAGCAAACCTACAGAGACAAAATCACACAAAGAAGCATACACATACACACTCACAAAAAGAGAAAAAGGAAAGAAAAAAATATATATATAAATGAAGAGAACAGCCAAATCAGTAAACCAATCTACCAATGATAATAAGCTCTAAATACTGAACTAAGATAAACATAACACCAGAAAAAAAATTAGAGGCAGAAAGCAAACCCCAAGTCTACAGTTGCTCCCAAAGTCCACTGCCTAAATTTTGGGATGATTCGTTGTCTATTCAGGTATTCCACAGATGCAGGGTATATCAAGTTGACTGTACAGATTTAATCTGCTGCTCTTGTGGCTGACCAGAGAAATTTCCCTTTCACTTCTTTGTTCGCACAGCTCCTGGGGTTCAGCTTTGGATTTGCCCCTGCCACTGCACGTAAGTCGCCCTGTGGCATATGTTCTTTGCCCAGACAGGACGGGGTTAAAGGAGAGGCTGTATAGGGAGCTGTGGCTCACTCAGGCTGGAGAGTGGGTTGGGTATAGAATGCAGGGCACGCCTGCAACGACAGAGGCTGGTGTGACGTTGCACCAGCCTGAGAGTGCTGTGTTTTCTCCCGGAGAAGCTATCCCTGGATCACGGGACCCTGGCAATGACGGGCTGCACATGTTCCCGGGAGCGGAGGTGTGGATAGTGACCTGTGCTTGCACACAGGTTTCTTGGTGGCTGCAGCAGCAGCTTAGCATCTCATGCCCATCTCTGTGGTCCAGTCTGATAGCTGTGGCACGCACCCATCTCTGGAGCTTGTTTAGGTGGTGCTCTGAATTCCCTTTCCTCGTGTACCCTGATACAATGGTCTCTTGCCTCTTAGGCAGGTCCAGACCTCTTCACTGACTCCCTCCCGGCTAACTGTTGTGCACTAGCCCCCTTCAGGCTGTGTTCATGCAGCCAACCCCAGTCCTCTCCCTGGTTCTGACTTCTGAAGCCTGAGCTTCAGCTCCCAGCCCCCACCTGCCCTTGTGGGTGAGCAGACAAGCCACTCAGGCTGGTGAGTGCTGGTTGGCACTGATCCTCTGTGCAGGAATCTCTCTGCTTTTCCATCTGCACCCCTGTTACTGTGCTCTCCTCCATGGCTCTGAAGCTTCCCCCTGACCCCCACCCCCCGTCTCCACCAGTGATGGGCCTCCCAATGTGTGGAAACTTTTCCTCCTTCACAGCTCCCTCCCACTGGTGCAGGTTCCATCCCTATTCTTTTGTCTCTGTTTCTTCTTTTTTCTTTTGCCTACCCAGATGTGTGGGGAGTTTCTTGCCTTTTGGGAAATCTGAGGTCTTCTGCCAGCGTTCAGTAGGTGTTCTGTAGGAGTTGTTCCACATGTAGATTTATTTTTGATATATTTGTGGGGAGGAAGATGATCTCCGCATCTTACTCCTTTGTTCTCTTGAAGGTCCCCTCCAACCGATTCTTATTTTAGGAAAAATGTATACTAGAATACTACAGATTATATTTTAAAGTAGGAAATGAAAACAAAGCATAAAATAATTAAAAATAGGAACTTTAGCTCTCTCCTCAGTCTAAAATTACTAATACCACTTAAAATACAGTTACATTGATCTTCCAAAAACATTCCCTTTTCCCCATTGGCTCTTGCTAGTATTCTATATCTGATTATTGTCTACTTCTGGATACTTAGGTATCTCTTTGCCTTTTATTATCTTCAATACATTGTTATGAGTTGTGTCACTTTCCTTTGCTGAGGCTTATGCTTTTCCCCAAAAGCCCCTTTGTACAAGCAAGTATATTTTTCCTCTTGTTTTTACTAAACAGTTTCCATATTTAAAAATGCTTATGCATATTCACCTCTGCACACCCATTGTAAGATTTAATTAAAAAGAAAATAGCCGAAGAGGAGTGATGTCAACATCATGGAGGTGTGAGTCTTTTCTCTTTTCTCTCCTCTTTGATTTACAACTCTTGGACATCCATAACTGAAAAAATGTGGCTCTGCACAACATACCAGGATACCCATGAGTCCATCCATCCATGGACCAGAAAGGGGGTGGATTGAACCACAGAGGAGGCGAGGAGGCAGCAGAGCAAGGGAAGTGGTGGCAGAGTCAACAGCAGCAGAGAAGGTGACAGCTGGTCCGAGAGCAAGCCAACAAGACATTTCTGGTAGAGGAGATGAAGTGTGAAGGTGGTGGATGGGGATCTGTCCAGCTGCTCACACTGCAGCTGGAAAGATAAGCTGTGTACTTTGAAGAGAGACTGCAATAACTGGAGGAGTGAAAGAAAAGGGAAGTAGACAGACGAAGATAACTGAAGGAAAGCCTCTCCTGCTCTCTGCCCCATGAGGCATGAAGACCACTCAAAGACCTCTGGGATGTCCCCACTGTGGATTCCTCTACTGAGCCATGGGAATACACAAAGCTCCAAGTGTTAAGTACACACCTGCCCTCCTCTGCTGCCAAATCTTCCCTCAGATATTAGGGAGAAATAAAGGCTTTCCCAGACAAACAAAAACTGAGGGAGTTCACCACCACTAAACCTGCCCCTTTAAACAAGAAATATTTAAAAGAATATCTTCTACTTAAAGTGGAAAGGAAAAAGTACACAAACCTCTGATTAAGTTAATGTGTACTCAGAATACTGTAACTAATTTTTAAAATAATGTGTTAAACTCTTAGCATAAAGTTTAAATGAAAAGAGCATGAAACATAACTATAGCTACCACAACTTGGTAACAAAATTACAGCATAAAGAGAGATACTTTGTGACACAAAAATTATAAAAGGGGAAGAGTAAAATGATGGAATCTTTAATAGACTAATGAAGATAAATTTCTAACAGAAGAAAAATGACTGTTTTATTAATAAGATTTTTTTGTAAACCTCACAGTAGCCACAAGGCAAAAATTTAAAGCATACAGACACATGCATGTGCACACACAAACACACACACAGAGGGTAGGAGAATGCACAAATCATCAAATAACAAAGGTAGACAGAAAGAGAGGAGAGGGATAAAGTGGAGAGTCAGAATAACTAGAAGACAAAAGAAGAGGAAAGAGAAAATATAAAATGGTAGTAGTAAATCCTTACATATCAATAATTACCCTAAATATAAATGAATTGTACTCACCAATCAAAAGGCACATATTGGCTGGATGGATCAAAAAACAAGATACAACTATGTGCTACCTATAGGATACTTGTTTCAGCTCTAAAAACACACATAGCCTCAAAGTGAAAGGTTGGGAGATTATATTCAACACATGAAGACAAAAAGAAGGCAGGTGTAGCCACACTTAAACAAAATAGACTTCAAGCCTAAAGATAACAAGAGACAAAAAAGTCATTATATAATGATAAAAGGATCAATACATCAAGAAGATATAACAATCATAAATATACACACTCCCAACACTTGAGCACTGAAATATATTAAACAATTAATAACAGATGTTAAGAAAGTAATAGACAACAATACAACAATTATAGGAGTCATGAATACTCCACTATCAGCAATGGGTAGATTGTCTAGACAGAAAATCAGTAAGAAGTTTTGGAATTGAACCACAATTAAAAACAATTGGAATTAATTGACATATACAGAACATTCTATCCAACAGCAGCAGAATGTATAATCTTCTCAAGCAAACATGGAACATTCTCCAGGACTGATCATATTGGTCACAAAACATAACTTAGCAAATATAAGAAGATTGAAATCATACCAACTATCTTCTCTTGAACACAATGATATGAAACTGGAAATCAAAACAAGAGGAAAGTGAAAAGATCTAGAAATATTTGGAAGGTAAACAACAAACTTCTAAACAACCACTGAGTCAGAGAAGAATTCAAAAAGGAAATATATTATCCCCCCAAAATGAAAATGAAAACACAACATATCAAATATTGTGGGACGTAGCAAAAAACAGTTCTGAGAAGAAACTTGATAGCAATAAACACATATATTATTAAATTAGTAAGATCTTAAATAAACAACCTAATTTTAAACCTCAAGGAACTAGAAAAAGAAAAACATATTAAGCCCAAAGTTAGCAGAAAGAAGAAAATAATAAGGATCAGAGCAGAAATAAATGGAATAGAAACCAGAAAAGGAACAGGAATAATCAATGAAACAAAGAGCCAGTTCTTCAAAAAGATAAACAAATTGACAAGCCTTTAGCTAGACTAAATGAGAAAAAAAGAGAAAACGTTCAAATGAAAAAAGCCAGAAATGAAAAAGGAGACATTACAACTGATACTACTACAGAAATATATAGAATGATAAGAGACTATATGAACAAATATATGATAACAAATTATATAACCTAGAAGAAATGGGTGCATTTCTAGAAACACACAACATACTAAGACTAAATCAGGAATAAATAGAAAATCCAAACAGACCAATAATGGATAGAGACTGAAACAGTAATAAAACAAACAAACCCCCCTGCCAAACAAAGAAAAAAACCCAACATAGAAGCACCAGGACCAGATGACTTCACTGGAGAATTCTACCAAATATTTAAAGAATTAATACCAATTCCTCTCAAACTCTTCCAAAATATTGAGGAGAAAGAGGGAACATGCCCAAACTCATTTTGTGAGGCCAGCATTACTTTGATACCAACACTAGATATGGTTACCACAAGAAAAACATATATATATAGACCAACATCCCTCATGAGTATACATGCAAAAATTCCCAGCAAAGTATTAGCAAACTGAATTCAAGAACACGTTAAAAAGATTATACATCACGACCAAGAGAGATTTATTCCTGGGATTCAAGGATGGTTCAACATATGTAAATCAATAAAATCACATCAATGTAATGAAATATAAAAATCACATGATCATATAATAGATGTAGAAAAAGCATTTGACAGAGTACATATAGCTTTTGTGATAGACTGGGTATAGAAGAAACATAATTCAAAATAATAAAGTTCATATACGACAAACTCACAGCTAACGTTATACGCAATGGAGAGAAATTGAAAACATTTTCCCTATGATCAGGAATAAGGCAAGGATGTCCACCACTTCTATTCAATACTGGGATGAATACTAGAGCATTTAGGCAAGACAAAGAAATAAAAGGAATCCAGATTAGAAAAGAAGAGCAAAACTGTCAGTATTTGCTGATAATATAATCCTATGTATAGAATATACTAAAGAATCATTCAAAAAACTGTTGGAATTACTCAGTGACTTCAGTGAAGTGGGAAAATACAAAATCAACATTCAGGAGTAAGCTGCATTCCTTTACACTAATGATGAAGCATCTGAAAAAGAAATAAACCATCTCATTCACAATAGCATAAAACATAAAATATTTAGGAATAATATTACCAAGGAAGTGAAATATCTATACAATGAAAACTACAAAACTTTGATGAAAGAAATCAAAGAAGACACAAATGAAAAGGCATACTGTGTTCATAAATTGGAAGAATTAATATTGTAAAATGGCCATACTACTCAAAGTCATTTATAGAGTTAATGTAATCCCCACGACCAGATTTCAAAACATACTACAAATCCATAGTAATAAATACAGTATGGTACTGGCACAAAAATAGAGACATCAACTAATGGAACAGAATAGAGAGCCCAGAATTAAACCCTGGCATATACAGTCATCTAATATTTGACAAGGGATCCAAGAATACCCAATTGGAAAAGAATATTCTCTTCAACAAATTGTTCTGGGAAAACTGAAGAAACACATGCAGAACCATGAAATCAAAAACGTATTTCACACTATTCACAAAAATTAAAGTGAAATTGATTTGTTTTACTTAAACATAAAACCATATACCATAAAACTCCTAGAAGAAAACATAGGTAAGAATCTTATCAATACTTGTCTTGGAAAAAATGTGGGAGGCATGAAGCCCAAAGCATACACAACAAAATAAAATAATCAAAAAATAGGACTATGTTAAACCCAAAAGTTTCTGCAAAGCAAAAGAAACATTAACAAAATGAAAACACAGCCTAAAGAAAGTGACAAACCCTTTGCAAACCATATGTTGGATAAGTGGTTAATATCCAAAAAATATAAAAAGCAAATTAATCTAATTTTAAAATGGGCAGAATAACTAAAAAATCATTTCTCAAAGAGGACATCAAAATGGCCAACAGACACATGAAAAGATTTTCAACATCACTAATAATCAGGGAAATGAAAATCAAAGCCACAATGAGACATCACCTTATGCCTGTTAGAAAGGCTGTTACCAAGAAGACAAGAGACAAACGGTGCTGGTGAGGATGTGGTGAAAAGTGAACCCTCATACATTTACAGTGGCAAGGCAAATTGGTCCAACTGTTATGGAAAACAGTATGGAGTTTCCTAAAAAAAGTATAAATATGACTACACTTTTATCCAGCAATTCCACTGCTGTGTATATACCCAAAAGAAAATAAAAACAAGATTTCTAAGAGATACATGCACTTGCATGTTTATTGCAGCATTATTTACAATAGCCAAGATATGGAAACAACCCAGATGCCCATCAATGAATGAATGGATAAAAAAGATGTGGTACATATACATGAGGAAATATTATTCAGCCATGAGAAAGGAAGATATCCTTCGATTTGCAGTGTCATGGACCGACCTTGAAAACAGTATGCTATGTAAGATAAGTCAGACAGAGAAAGACAAATACTTTGTGATATAACTTATAGGTAGAATATTTAAACAGTTAAGCTTGTAAAAAAGAGTGTAAAATTGTGGTTTATGGGGGGTGTGGGGAAAAATAATGTTGTTTAAAATGCTAGAGAGGATATGGAGAAAAGGGAACCCTGCTACCTTGTTGGTGAGAATGTAAATTGGTGCAGTAACTATGGAAAATAGTATGGAGATTCCTCAGGAAACTAAAAATAGAGTTGCCATATGATCCAGCAATCCCACTCCTGGTTATATATCTGGACAAAACTATAATTCAAAAGATACATGAACCCCTATGTTCAGAGCAGCACTATTTACAATAGCCAAGCCAAGGAAACAACCTAAATGTCCATCAACAGGTGAATGGATAAAAAAGATGTAGTGTGTGTGTATGTGTGTATATATATATATATATATATATAATATTCAGCCATAATAAACAATTAATAATGCCATTTGCAGCAACATGGATGTATCTAGAGATTATCATATTAAATGAAGTCAGAAAGAGAAAGAAAAATTCCATGTGATATCACTTATATGTGGAATCTAAAATATAAAACAAATGAACTTATCTATAAAACAGAAACAGACTCACAGACACAGAGAACAGGCCAGTGATTGCCAAGGGGGAAGGTGGGGGGAGAGTTGTATTGGGAGTTTGGCATTAGCAGATACAAACTATTATACATAGAATAGATAAACAACAAGGTTCTATTGTATAGCACATGGAACTATATTCAATATCCTGTAATAAACCATAATGGGATACAATATGAAAAAGTATATATATATATATATATATATATACATATATATATATTCATATATGCATATGAATCATTTTTCTGTATACCAGAAACTAACACAGACAGAGAAACTGGGATATCTGTGTAGTAGTCAGGTAAAGAGATTTGGGCGGGGTTCCAGTAATGTCCACTACAAATGTGCAAAATATTAAAAAAGAAAGTCTTTATTTTCAATAGCAGACAATATACCCTTACAGAACACCTCTCCATTTTCTCCTAAGGAGAGTATGGAGAGGAATGTGACTCAGTCTTTCTGGTTTCTAATAATTTGTTGTTGTTCTGTTTTTAAATCCCAATGTAAGTTTATTTTCTTTGAATTCATATTTTATGAATTCATATTTTATGAATTATACTGTCTCCCCCACAGTATAATTTATCTATATGTTGATAGTGGATGCTGATTTGTTCTTCAGTTTGCCTGGCTTGTGGAGGGTAATTTTACCTCTCTGCAACTACTGTTGAAGTGTCTCCAGTTGGTGACATTTCTAATTTCAAGCATCCTGGATCAAGTAATTTGATGGAAAGATAAAAGGAGAGGTAAGTGTGTAAATGCCTAGGTTTATCAGTTCACATTGAGTTCAGCTCTATATAGTGGTAAATTTCATGCAACAGTGCCTTAAAATTTTATCTGTTGTTTTATCCCGCAAGAAAGTACCAGTTTCTGCGACTCTTTAAATAAAATCTAATTACGTTTCCACCTGCCTTAGACTTTCTCCTACCATCAACTAACACCTATGAACTTAGACTTTTAAAATAGTTTTTCAAGTAATACTCATATTTTAAAACTTCTCTTCTTTGATAAATGAGGTTGTGAATCCTTATTTCTATTTCATTTCATACTCCTTCTGGTCCCATATAATTTATATCTTCTAAAATTCTTCACAATTTTAAGTCTGATAATGTTTTTTTTTTGGGGGGGTGGTTAGCTGGAGCTTTCTAAAATGGCTGTGAAATTATTCTTATTTTTCTAGAATATTTTTAATTTTAATGAGATTATGGGAAGAAGAACTAGTAAATGCAAATGCTTGCTTATCCATTTTTCCCAAAAGTTCTGTATCATTTTATGCCTGATTATTTCTTGGAAATAAATATTTCCTATGCTTAGTGAAAATATACAGCTAAAGCATATTCATAATTATATTTACATAATACAATATATTGATAATGGTAATTTATACAAATATAATAAAGAATCTTTAATTTGTTGAGTAAGTTCATTAAAAAATTCTTTTCAAAGTCAGGATAGTGTAACCTTGTTTCTATCAGAAATGTTATGTTTATTATGTATGTTGACAGATTGTTTTCCAGTGTAGGTCACCCTCGTTAAACTAGAATTCCATGAGGAAGATTTTGAAATGAACCTCTTTAACCCTTCTATAATATGATTTTACCCTTTGGAATTGTGTATTTTTAAAGGCAATCTTTCTGCAATAATCTGCAAGATACAGAAACATATTCCATTAGAATTTAGGATCTTATTGTCTGGAAGTCTGTAGTATGTATTTTTGTTGTTATTGTTATTTTTCCTTTTTTTCTGATCTTGAATAGAGAGACATTTCTATTACATAACTTTTTTCTTTTATAACTTATTTCTTGACTGAATTCCAATACTGTGATATTAAAAATAGGACAGCTTTAATAATTACAGTTCATCAGGTTACAATGGTATCTATGAAAGCAATATAAAATAAATGCTATGAAAAGAAACTGAAGTTTTAGTCTCAGAGAAACTAAATGACCTCAGGAGATATTTTCACTCTATTTCAAAGATTCAAATATTTTAATACTGCTATTTTGGAAGAGTTATATATTATCTCAGTAAGAGATTTTTCAAAAAAAATAATTCAACTACTGGTTAACCTTGTGTATGTAAATTTTCTTTCCTAGAGAAAAAAATGGAAGTAAATTCTAAACATACTAATATTTTTCGACTGAAAAAGCGTAATGAGACAGTCAGCATCTACTTACCAATATATATATATATAATATACATATGTAGAATGAAGATTCCTTTCCAATCATTATATGATTTGTATATAAAAAGGTTATCTAAAGATAAAAAAAATTAAAAAGTTAAGACTGTCCTATATTTTACACAAATATGTTAATATTCTCCTTAGATTTCCCCTTTGAGTTTTAATTTGAAAAGAAATATTTACATAGAAACTTGTTGAGTGTATTCCAATTTGTATGTATGCATTTTCTCTGCACATACACATGAACAATGAAGCCAAAGGAATATTGCAAAGAGAAAGCTAAAGCATAAAAATAAATGCTCTTCTAGAAAATATACAGTCAATAAATGGAATTAATAGGTTAAGTGTAAGAACACAGACATGTAAATTGCTTTTAACCCATTAAGAAAATAATCAGTGAAGTCAGGGAAAACTATGTTTATTTTGTAGTGTATTTGAGATGTTAAAAGAGAAACTACTTACAAAGAAGATTTAGACATCCTCAACAGCTTAATAGTTTAATAATTATCTGTAATTTCTATAAGAAATGTCTAAAACACAAACTTCTGAGCAATAAAGTGCATCTAAAATCCACAGAAGAATGGATAATTGTATTATACTATGAAACAAAATGATTATTTTAATAAAATACTGCAAATGAAAATAATAATAAATTAAAGGAATTTTCGGCAGTGAAAACAATCTCTTATGGATACTCAAGCCACTAGATATAAATGAATACTGTAGTTTCCCAGCAATTAAATGTCACCCAAAGAAATAAATTTTATACACCCAAGGCAATTGTCTTAACATACCAACCGACTAGGCTGAAATACTCAGACATCTTATGCCTATTTCCATGAGGCAAACTAAATATTACACCAGTAAAATAAGGAATAATTGCCTTATTCACATTGGCATATTGTTCATTTAATGTACAAAATACTGCTCATAGAACAATAGTGTGTTGGGAGTTGCAAAGCAGAAAGTTTATTGGGCTTTTATGGGGTAGAGAACATGGCATTTAATGGAATGTTATAAGATATTTAAGGACTGTCTAAGGGTATTTAGATTTCTAGAGCTTTGAATCAGGTAGGAAAGGAAGGAGAAATTGGTTTCAATGCATTAATCCATTTTGATGTCCTTCCCAAGAGGAGGAATAAAAAATGTCAAGAAAAATAAAAATTTAACAATTATATTTTATGGCAGTGAAGGGTGCTGGCTGAATGATTCCCATTCTTGTCAATACTAAGGACTATGCATAAAATTATATGTTTGCATAAAATTTACTAAGTTTATTACAAAGCACTTTGGTACTGTATAATAGATAGATGTGACTGGGGGTATATGTGGCATGATGATAAGAGTTGGGGTATGGAGTAGAAAGAAGGGGAGTAAAAAAAGAATTGAGAATGAATTGGCTCTCCTAAAGAATGCAATTTGATTGAGGAAAAATGCATATGCAGACAAAAAAGAATGAATAATAACAGTGCAGTTCAGCATAACATCAGTGCCAAGAGCATGGTATATTCAAATGAGTTAGACCTATTCATGAAAAGAAGAAGTTACTTATGGCTGTATGGCCCAGGTTCCTTAATGGAAGTGGTTAGATTTGAGCTTGGTGTAAATGGTTACTTAGAGCTTTAATATATAAAGAAAGTAGGGAGAAAATTCAGCTGGAATAGTAAAAGAAAAGAGTAAAAAAGAGAGGAGGAGATCAAGATAACAGAGTGGGAGAATGTGGAATTCAATTTTCCCCATGAACACATCAAAAATAGATTTATATGTGGAACAATTCTCACTGAAAACTAACTGGAGACTGGCAGAAAGACTCCTGTACAATGAAGGCTGTAAGAAAGATCCACATGGAATCAAGTAGGAAGAAAAAAGAACTGATCAGGTTGGGACCTGTGTCCCTGGGAGAGGGAGACTCAGAAGAGGAAGGGGATTACATGGGCAGAGATCCCCCTGTGGAGTGAGTGATTCAAGCTCCATATTGGGTGCCCTAGTCCTAGGATGAATCCCCTTGGCTGGTTGGAGGTCCTGGTGGGACTAATAGGAGGGCTGTGGGAAGCCTGGACTCTGCTTGTGAGGAGGATGCATATGCTTGCTCACTCCTGAAACAGGGAAGAGAGGATGGATTGAAACTGCATGGGAGGCTGGCCTATTTCCCCACAACTAACCTATCAAGCCCCAGGCTGAGATGAGCAAACACTTTGGCCCTGTGTGCTTTAGGATGCACCTCTACAGAGAGACAAAGGCTGCCATGGCTGAAGGGAGAGCTCAACTGTGAGGAACAAAGGTGGCTCAGACCCAGAATCACATGAAAACCACAAATAATAAACCTCTTACATAAGCTTGTACAAAGAGTAAAAGACAAAAAATTATAAAATCAACTATAAATACAATAATCAGAAAATGGATGAAGATTTAAAATATGACATCAAAAACACGATCTATGGGGGAAGAAATTTTAAAATGTTGATCTCTTAGAATGAGACTGAACTTAAATGACTACCTGTTTAAAACAAGTACATAGAGGTTTAAGACAACATATATGAACCCCATAAAAAACACACATCAAAAGCCTCAGTGGATATACAAAAATTTCAGAGAAATGAATGCAAGCATACCACTTAATAAAATCATCAAACTACAGGGAAGAAATGAAAGAAGATGAAAAGAACATAGGAGAACTACAAAACAATTAGAAAACAAGTAAAAACTTGGCAATAAGTATATACCTATCAATAATCACTTTAAATGTCAATGGACAAAATGCTTCAATCAAAGACATAGGGTGGTTGATTGAATAAAAAATCAAGACCAATCTATATGCTGCTTACAAGAAACACATTTCTGAGCTAAGGACTCACGCAGACTGAAAGCATGGAGATGAAAGAAGAAATTTCACTCAAATGGAACAAAAAGAAAATGGGACTAGCAGTAATATCAGACAATATAGATTTTAAAAGAAATTCTATAACAAAAAATAAGAAAGGGCAATATATATTGATAAAGGGATCCATAAAAGAGGATGATTTAACACTTCTTAACAAATATGCACATACTAAGGGGGCACCTAAATATATAAAGCAAATACTAACAGACATAAAGGAAGAAATTGACAGTAAAATACAATAATAGTAGGAGACTTTAACACCCCACTTACATCAATGGACAGATTAACCAGACAAAAAAAAATCAGTAAGGAAACAGTGGTTTTCAATAACACATTAGATCAGTTGGACTTCATAGATATTTACAGGACATTCCATCCAAAAACAGCATAATACACATTCTTTTCAAGTGCACATGGAACATTCTCCAGGATAGATCATGTGCTAGGCCACAAATAAGTCTCAACAAATTTAAGTGTATAGAAATTATATCAAGCCATTATTTCCAAACATAACAGTATGAAACTAGAAACCAATTAAAGAAAGAAAATGGGAAAAGCACAACACTTAGAGACTAAATGACAGGGTACTAAAAAAACAATGGGTCAATGAAGAAATCAAAGAGAAAATCAGAAAATATCTTAAGTCACATGAAAATGGAAACAAAACTTTCCAAAACCTATGGGGTACAAAAAAGCTATTGAAAGAGGAAAGCTTATAGCAATAGAGGCCTACTTCAAGAAATGAGAAAAATCTCAAATAAACAACCTAAGCTGTCATCTAAAGGAATTAGAAAAGAAACAGAAAAAAAAGCCCAAATTCAGCAGAAGAATGGAAACAATACAGATCATAAAGGAAATAAATAAAATTGAGACTGAAAAAGAACAATAAAAAAAGATCAATGAAATGAAGAATGATTTTGGAAAAAATAAACAAAATTGACAAAACTTTATCCAGGCTCATTAAAAAATAAGAGAAAGAGCTCAAATAAACAAAATAAGAAATGAAATAGAAACAACAATATGACAGAGATACAAAAAAATCACAAGAGAATACTAGAACAGTTATATGTCAACAAATTGGACCCTAGAAGAAATGGACAAATTTGTAGAAACATACAACCTTCCAAGACTGAATCTGGAAGAAATAGATAATCTAAATAGACCAATCAATAATAGTGAAATTGAACTTGTAATTAAAAAACAAAAACTTCCAGCAAAAGTGCCCAGGACAGGACAGCTTCACAGAGGAATTCTACCAAACAAAGAAAGGAGAGTTAATACCTCTCATTCTCAAACTATTTTTAAAAAATGAAGCAAATGGAAACACTTTCAAATTCATTCTATGGAGCTACGATTACCCTGATACCAAAACCAGACAGACACCATAGGACAGTACCTCTGATGAATACAGATGAAACAATGCTAAGGAAAATATTAGAAACTGAATCCAGCAATATATAAAAAGGATCACACAACATTATCAAGTGGAATTTATTACAGGGATGCAAGGATGTTGCAATATTCAAAATTCAAGCAATGTGATACACCACATTAAACAAAGGAAGGATAAAAATGAAATGATCATCTCAATAGACACAGAAAAAGCATTTAAGAAAATGCAACCTCCATCCATCACAAAAACTCTCTTCAAAGTTGATATAGAGGGAATATATCTCATCATAATAAAGGCCACTTATGACAAACACAGAGTAACATTATACACAATGATGAAAACCTGAAAGCTTTCCTCTGAAGTCAGGAAGAAGACAAGGACGCCCACTCTTGCCACTTCTATTTAACAAAGTATTGGAAGTCCTAGCCACAACAATCGGACAAGAAAAAGAGATAAAATTCATCCCAATTGGAAGGGAAAAAATAAAATTCACTATTTGCAGGTGACATAATACTCTATATAGAAAACCAAAACGTCTCCACCAAAAAACTATTAGAATTAATAAATGAACTCAGTAAAGTTGCAGGATACATGATTAATATACAGAAATCCATTGCTTTTCTATCCACTAATAATGAACTATCAGAAATAGAAAGCAAAAAACAATCTCATTTAAATTGCATCAAAAGATAATACCTATGAATAAATTTAACCAAAGAGGTGAAAAACTTATACTCTTAAACCTATAAAACAGTTATGAATGAATTTGAAAATGATACAAGGAAATAGGAAAATATCCAGTGCTCTTGGATTGGAAGAATTAATATTTTTAAAATGGTCATACTACAAAAAGCAATCTACATGTTTAATGCAATCTCTATCAAAATGCCCATGATATTTTTCACAGAACTAGAACAAATAACCCTAAAGTATATATGGAACCATAAAAGACCCCAAATTGCCAAAGCAATCTTGAGAAAAAAGAACAAAGAAGGTAGTATCACCCTTCCAGACTTCAGACTGTATTACAAAGCTATAGTAGCTAAAACAGCATGGTACTGGCAAAAAAAAAAAAAAAAAAAAAAGCAGACACATAAATCAATGGAACAAAATAGAGCAACTAGAAATAAAACAATGCATCTATGGTCAGTTAATCTGTGACAAAGGAGACAAGAATATACAATGAATAAAAGAAAATCCTTTCAATAGGTGGTGCTGGAAAGTAGACAGTTACATGTAAAAATGAGATCAGAACACTTTCTCGCACCATATACAAAAACAAACTCAAAATGGATTTAAGACCTAAATATAAGACCTGAAAACATAAAACTTCTAGAAGAGAACATCTGTAGAACACTCTTTGACATAAATCATAGCAATATCTTTTTTAGATCAGTCTCCTAAGGTAAAATAAGTAAAATAAAAAATAAATAAATGGAATCTAATTAAACTTAAAAGCGTTGGCACATAAAAGAAAACCACTAACAAAATGAAAAGAAATGAGAGAAAAATTTGCAAATGATATGACCAATAATGTATTAATATTCAAAATATATAAACAGCACATACAACTCAGTATAAAAAAAGCAACCTGAACAAAACATGGGCAGAATACCTGAATGGATATTTTTTAAAGAAGATATACAGATGGCCAACAGAAAAATGCTCAACCTTGGTAATCTCTAGAGAAGTGCATATCCAAACTACATTGAGATATCACTTCACAACTGCCAGAATGGCTATCATCAAAATGTCTACAAATAACAGATGTCTACAAAATGTCTACAAATATTGGTGAGGGTGTTGAAAAACTGGAACCCTACTACACTGTTAGTGGCAATGTAAATTGGTGCAGCCACTATGGAAAACAGTATGGAGGTACCACAAAAAGCTAAAAATAGAACTATTATATGATCCAGCAATTCCACTACTGGGTATACATCTGAAAAAAAAAAGGACTAATTTGAAAAGATACATGCACTACAATATTCACAGCAGCACTATGTACAATAGCCAAAATGTGAAAGAAAGGTAACATCAAAAAAAAAAAAAAAAGGATAAGGAAGATGTGAGGTGTGTGTGTGTGTGTGTGTGTGTGTGTAATATTCCATTATATATAATGGAATGTTACTCAGCCATAAAAAAGAATGAAATTCTGCCATTTTCAACAATGTGAATGGACCTAGAGAGTATTATGTTCAGTGAAATAAGCCAGACAGAGATAGACAAATATTCTCTGTTATTACTTGTATGTAGAATCTAAAAATTAAAACAGACTAATGTATATAACAAAACAGAAAGAAACTCATGGATATAGAGAAGAAACTACTGGTTACCAGTGGGGAGGGGAAAGGTGGGATGGACAAGATAGGAGTATGAGACTAAGAGTTACAAACTACCATGTATAAAATAAAAAATCAACAAAGATATATTGTATAGCACAGGGAATATAGCCATTATTTTGTAATAATTTTAAATGGAGTATAATATATAAAACTATTGACTCTCCATGTCGTACGTCTGAAACTAATAATATTTTAAACCAATTATATCTCAATAAAAATAAAAACAGGTAAGAAAGGAAAAGGTGTGTTGAGAGAGGAGTGGAGTTATTAAGTAGATTTACTTTGGGGAGTGAGTAATGAAAAAGGGTAAATTGAAAAGTTAATGAGATAGAGACCAAGATGGTGGCCTAGAAAGACCCAGAACTCAGCTCCTCCCATGGAACGTCAAATCAACACCTGCATATAGAGCAGTTCTTACTGAAGAAGAACTGAGGGATGATTGAACGCTAGCTGCTGCACAACAAATGATAGAGGAACCACAGTATTGATGGGAACCCTGCCCAGATGTGATAAACTGAATAGGAGAGCTATCACTGATGGGCCCATACATAGACTTGCCTGCCATGGAGAAGAGTGAAAAAACAGTGGTTTAAAGGGCACCTAGACTATAGGTGAAGGGGATGCCTTTGCTGTCTCTAGAGTGCCTACCAAATGGGCAGGAAAAAGCTGGAACTCTCTCTGGGTTTGGAATCAATTGAGGGCATAATTTTTTGCCTTCTGCTTCCACTTAGCACAGAAAGGAGTATGGTCCAGGCACTCAAGCTAGCCTGCCAAGGCCATCCTAGCATGTTCCAGGTCTTTGGCCTGCACCAGCTATAGTTATCTTCCCAAGCCCACCCCAGAATGATGTTCCCCATCCTCCCTAGACACTGGCCATAGCTCCAGCTGTCTTGTCAAGGTGGCCTTGGCACAATGAACCCCAGGAATCCCCTGGCCTGCACCAGCTCCAGATGTCCCACCAAGGAAACAACAGCATGCTACACCTCAGATACCCACAGGCCATGTGTACTCCAATACCAGCTGGGCTGCCAAAACTGCCTGAAACAAGCAATCTACACAGGATTTGCTCTTACATAAGGTCACAACGTCAAGACTGTGTGAGGTAGCTGTTTCACCTGATTTATAGATATAGACACAGAAAGCCAAAAATATGTGGAGACAGATGAACATGTACAAAATAAAAGAACACAATAAAATCTTAGGGGAGAATGAAAACCTCTAATGAAACAGATATAAGTAGTTTCAGTGATAAACAGTTCTAAGTAATGGTCATAAAGATGCTCACCTAACACTGGGGAATAATGGAGGAGCACAGGGAGAACTTCAACAGTTACAAAATATAAGAAAGAAACAATCAGAGCCGTACAATACAATAACTGGAATGAAAAATAAACTAGAAGAAGTCAATAGCAGATTAGATGACACAGAAGAACAAATCAGCAATCTGGAAGATACAATAGTGGAAACTGCTCAATCAGAACAGTGAAAAAAAATTTTTTTAAATGAGGCTATTTCAGGGACCTATGGCAAAACTTCAAACATATTAACATTCTTACTATAGCAAACCCAGATGGGAAGAGAGAGAGGAAAGGTCAAAAACCTTACTGAGGAAAAAGCTGAAAACTTTTCTAGTCTGGAGAAGGAAACATACCCAGCCCCAAGAAGTACAGATTCCCAAATAAGCTGAACCCCAAAAAATCTACAGCCAGACACAATTAAAATGGCAAAGTCTAAAGATAGAGAGAGAATATTAAAGGGAGCAAGAGAATACAACTAGTCACATACTAGGAAACTACTATTAGACTATCAGTTGATCTTTCAACAGAAACTTTGCAGGACAAAAGGGAATGGCATGATATATTTAAACTGCTCAAAGGAAAAATCTTACAACCAAGAATACACTACCTGACATGGTATTCATTCAGAATGGAAGAAGAGATAAAATTTTCCCCAGACAAGCAAATATTAAAGTATTTCTCCACCACTAATCCTGCCATATAAGAAATATTAAAGAGTCTTTTTTAACTGGAAAAGAAAAGGTCATAACTTGTAAAGGTAAGTATCATTATCAAACTGGTAAAGGTAAGTATAGTAAAGGCAGTGAATCAGCCACTCAAAAAGCTAGTATGAAACTTGAAAGACAAAAGTAATACAATCAAGTATAACTACAATGAGTAGTTAAAGGATACACAAACTAAAAAGATGAAAAATATAATATCTAAAACATGGGCAGGAGGAGTTCAATGTGCTTTTAGAACATGTTTGAATTTAGGGATTATAAGCTTAAAATAAATTGCTAATATATATAGGTATATAGATATTAAACTTATGGTAACCACAAACAAAAAGCTTTAATACATACACAAAAAGAAACCCAAACATAACAAAAAATAAATTTAACAAACAAGAGACTAAAGGAAAAAAGGAATAAAGAAGAACTACAGAAACAACCAGAAAGCAATTTAAAAAATGGCAATAAGTAGATATCTATCAAG
This sequence comes from Monodon monoceros, assembly GCF_005190385.1. Classification (NCBI taxonomy): domain Eukaryota; kingdom Metazoa; phylum Chordata; class Mammalia; order Artiodactyla; family Monodontidae; genus Monodon; species Monodon monoceros. The sequence goes on along the minus strand of NW_021703771.1, from coordinate 4,860,641 downwards.
AATTACTTTAAATGTAAATAGACTAAGTGCTCCAATTAAAAAGACATATGGTAGCTGAATGGATTAAAAACAAGACCCACTTATATGCTGCCTACAAGATACTTATTTTATATCTAAAGACACACATAGACTGAGAGTGAAAGGACTGAAAAAGATATTTCATGCAAATGGAAATTAAAAGAAATCTGGGGTAGCAATACTTATATAAGAAAAAAACAGACTTTAAAACAAAGACTGAAACAAAAGACAAAGAAGGACATTACGTAATGCTAAAGGAGTCAATCTATTAAGATGATATCACACTGATAAATATTTTTGCACTCAACAGAGAAGCACCTACATACATAAAGCAAATATTAACAGACATAAAGGAAGAAATTGCCAGTAGTACAAAAATAGTAGGGGATTTTAATATCCCACTTATCAATGGATATATCATCTAGACAGTAAATCAATAATGGAAACTGGCCTTAAATGACATATTATACCAGACTGTATTAGTAGATACATACAGAATATTCCATCCCCAAACTGCAGAATACACCTTTTTTTTCAAATGTATATGGAATATTCTCCAGGCTAGATCACATATTAGGCCAGAAAACAAGTTTCAATAAATTTAAGAATATTGAAATCATATTACCCCAAAGTTATGAAATCAATTACAGGAAGTAAACTGCAAAAAACACAAACACCTGGAGTCTAAACAATATGCAACTAAACAACCAGTGAGTTAACAAAGCACTCAAAGATGAAATTTTAAAAAGTACCTTGAGACGAATGAAAAAGGACACATAACCTTCCAAAATCTACAGGATATAGCAAAAGCAGTCCTATGAGGGAAGTTCATAGCAATACAGACCTACTGCATATACTAGAAAATTCTCAAATAAATAATGTAACTTTACCTTTAAGTAACTAGATAAAGAAGAACAAACAATGTCCAAAGTTAGTAGAAGGAAGGTAATAATAAATATCACAGTGGAAATAGATAAAATAGGGACTACAAGAATAATAGACAATATCAATGAAATCAAGAGCTGTTTTACAACAAAATAAACAAGATTGACAAAGCTTTGGCCGTACTCATCAAGAAAAAAAAGAGAGATGACTCAAATAAATAAAATCAGAAATAAATAAATAGCTACAACTGATAGCACAGAAATACAAGCAATCATAAGGGACTACTCCTAAAAATTATATGCCAACAAATGGCACAACCAGGAAGAAATGGATAAATTCCTAGAAACATACAATCTTCTAAAACTGAATCAGAATTAAACAGATCAATTACTAGTAATGAAATTGGATCAGTGATCAAAAATCTCTCAACAAATAAAAGTCCTGTAGCAGTCAGCTTCACAGGTTAATTCTACCAAACATTTAAAGAAGAGTTAATACCTATCTTTCTCAAGCTATTCAAAAAACTGAAGAGAGCAAAATGCTTCCAAACTTATTCTACTAGACCAGTATTACCCTGATACCAAAATCAGACAAAAATAATAGAAAAAATTACAGGCCAACATCTCTGATTAACATAGATGCAAAAATCCTCAATGAAAAACTTACAAACTAAATTCAACAATACATTAAAAGGATCATACACAATTACCAAGTGGGATTTATTCCAGGGATGGTTTAATATCTGCTAATCAAACAATGTGATACAACATATTAATAAAATGAAAGAAAAAATATATGATCATCTCAATAGATGCAGAAAAATCATTTGACAAAATTCAACATATTTATGATAAAAACTCTCAATGAAGTGAGTATAGAGGGAACATGTCTCAACATAATAAAGGCATATATGACAAGCCCACAGCTAACATAATGTCCAGTTGTGAAAACCTAACATCTTTTTCTCTAAGATCAGGAAAATGACAAGAATACTCACTCTGGCTACTTTTATTCAAATTGGTATTGTAACTTCTAGCCACAGGAATCAGATAAGAAAAAGATATAAAATGCACCTAAGTTGGAATGGAAGAAGTGAAACTGTCACTATTTGCAGATGACATGATACCATATATAGAAAACCCTAAAGACTCCACCCAAAAACTGTTAGAGCTAATAAAGTCAGTAATGTTCCAGGATACAAAATTAACATACATATCACTTGCATTTCTATATGCTAATAATACTCTATCATCAAAAGAGAAATTAAGGAAAGTTTTCCTTTTACAATTGTATCAAATAAATACCTAGGAATAAATGTATCCAATTAGGTGAAATATCTTTACTCTGAAAAATATAAGACATTGATGTAAACAGTCAAAGACAACACAAATAAATGAAAAGATATACTGTATTTGTAAGATATTAAGAATATTATCAAAATATCTATACTTTCCAAAGCAATATACAGATTCAATCTAATCCCTATCAAAATTCTAATGGCATTTTTCACAGAAATAGAACAAATAATCTGAAAATTCATATGGATGCAGAAAAGATCCAGAAGAACCAAAGAAATCTTGATAAAAAATGATCAAAGTTGGAGGTATCATGTTTCTTATAAACTTTCCTTCAAAGTTACAGTAATCAAAATAGTATAGTCCTGGCACAAAAATAGAAACATAGATCGATAGAACAGAATACAGAGCCCAGAAATAAACCCAAACATATATGGTCAATTAACCTATGACAAAGGAGCCAAGAATATACAATGGGAAAAAGACAGACCTTTTAATAAACGATGATGGGAAAACTGGATGGCTATATGTAAAAAAGAATGAAACTAGACCACTTTCTTGCACCATCCACCAAAAAAAAACCCCACAAAAAACAAAAAACCAAAAACCCTCTCAAAATAGATTAAAGACATAAATGTAAAACCTGAAACCATAAACTCCAAGAAGAAAGCATAGGCAGTAAGCACTTTGTCATCTGTCTTAGTAATATATTTTTTGGATCTTTCTCCTCAGGCAAGGACAACAAAAGTAAAAATAAATAAATGGATTACATCAAACTAAAAACATTTTCTGTAGCAAAGGAAGCCATGAACAAAATAAAATGCATCCTACTGACTAGGAGATATATATTTGCAAATTATATGTTCAGCAAGGGATTAATATCCAAAATACACAAAGAAATCATACAACTCAACATCAAAAAAACAACCTGATTAAGAAGTGGGCAGAGGACCTGAAAAGACATTTTTCCAAATGAGACATACAGGTAGCCAACAGGCACATGAAAAGATGCCTCACACCACTAATCATCAGGGAAAAGCAAATCAAAACCACAATGACATATCATCTCACACCTGTTAAAATGTCTATTATCAAACAGAAAAGAAATAACAAGTGTGATGAGGATGTGAAGAAAAGGGAATTCTCATGCACTGTTGGTGGGATTGTAAATTAGTGCAGCCACTATGGCAAACAGTTTGGACTTTCCTTAAAAATCTAAAACAAGAACTACCATATAATTCAGCAAGTCCACCTCTCGGTGTTTATTCAAAGAAAACAAAAACACTAATTCAAAAAGATATATACAGCGCCATGTTCGTTGCAGCATTATTTACAATAACCAAGATATGGAAACAACCTAAGTGTCCATCAACAGATGATTAAACAAAGAAGATGTGATTTATGTATACAATGGAGTATTTCTCAGCTGTAGAAGTGAATGAAATGTTGCCATTTGAGACAACATGGATGGATCTATAGGGTATTATGCAAAGTAAAATAAGTCAGACAGAGAAAGACAAATACTATATAATATCACTTATATGTGGAAACTAAAAAACAAAGCAAATGAACAAACATGACAAACAGAAACAGACTCATAGATGCAGAGAAAAATATGTGGCTGCCAGAGGGGTGTTGGTATCTGGGTGGGGGAAATAGGTGAAAGGGATTAAGTGGTACAGATTTCCAGTTTTTAAGTAAATAAGTCACAGGGATGTAATGGACAGTGTAGCAAATATAGTCAATAATATTGTAATAACTTTGGTGACAGATAGTAACTATACTTATGGTGGTGATGACTTCATAATGTATAAAAATATGGAATCACTAGGTGGAATACCTGAAACTAATATAATATTGTATTTCAATTACACTTAAAAACAAAACAAAACAAATAAACAAGCTTATGTTTCTCCAATTTCCAAGCCTGTACTCTTTTTACTACACATTATACCAATTGGGATCTAGATGAGAAAATGAATAGGTCTTTCAGAAGAAGGAACATTTTTTACAGAGGACTGGTTACACAGGTGAATGGAAGAGTGAAGAGGCCAATAAAGGAATAGTGAAGTAACCCAGAGATTTAGCAAAATTTTAGAGGTTGCCACCCTTGTAGACTGGTTGACACTGGGATAAGATGGTTTTACCAGAGCCCAGAAGCCCAGGCTGCCAGGCGGAGGAAGCTCTACCACTGGAGGAGCTGCCCAAGGGAGAGCTGCAGCCAGGAAGGGATGGGACCCTGTCAGATTGCACAGCGAGCTGGGAAAGCTTCTCCCTTCCTCTGCTTCCAAACTTTGTATACTTCTTCCCATTGTTTTAACCTATCAACAACCAAGAGAGCCTGGGAGAGCAAGGCATGGGAACAGTGGGGATGGGTCTGAGGCTGGTGCAAGCACGCTCTCTCTCTACCTGAAATGAAAAGCACTATGAAATGAAATAGTGTTAATATGGGAGCTACATAGAAGCGCAAAACTATTAAACAAGTTCAGAGAAAGGGAGGTTAATGGTGGCTGCAGCATCAAGGGAGAGGCTCCTCAGAAAATTGAAGTTATGATGATTCATAAAGAGAAGTAGAATTTCTGAAAGTAAAGAGTGTAGGTGCTCCTGACATAAGGAACCACTTAAGTACTTTCCTGCAGGTAAAGAATACTGCTCATTATTTTAAAAAGTCTTTCTACTCAGCAATATCTACAACATGTGTAGAGTATAAAGAATAATAAAAAAGAAATACATACATGCTATTCAGGCTCAGGGAGTAATACATCATTATCTGCAACTTATTTTTTAAATGTTTTATGGTTTAAAAATATCTATGCATACATATATGTGTGTGTGTGTGTAATAAAATTTACCATTATAAACTTTTTTTTTTTTTTTTTTTTTTGCGGTATGCCGGCCTCTCACTGTTGTGGCCTCTCCCGTTGCGGAGCACAGGCTCCGGACGTGCAGGTTCAGAGGCCATGGCTCACGGGCCCAGCCGCTCCGCGGCATGTGGGATCTTCCCGGACCGGGGCACGAACCCGTGTCCCCTGCAGCGGCAGGGGGACTCTCAACCACTGCGCCACCAGGGAAGCCCTATAACCATTTTTAAGTGTACAATTCAAGGGCATTAATCACATTCACAATGTTATGTAACCATCACCACTATCTATTTCCAAAACATTTTCATCATCCTAAACAGAAGCTCTGTAGCCATTAAGCAATAACTCTTCATTACTTATTCTCCATAAGCCCTGGCAATTAATTTACTTTAAAATGAATCAAAAATAAGATGGATTAATAGATTAGAGGAATGTCAGTAGATAGATGGACATACAGTAACAAAATGTTAACAGATGGATACATGTGTATAATAAAATGCTAATTGTAAGATCTAGGTGGTGGATTAAAATATCAATAAATAAAAAGACAAGTTAATGATAGACTATGGGTTTAGTAAATTTGGCTGATGTTAATTCTTCACTAGCTATTTCCCCTGCAAGAATTGGTCTTTGTTAGATTGTGTTTTGAGAGTAAGGACTGTCTTGTAATTGTTCTCTGTAAGTGCTCTGTCCAGAGAACTTATCAGAGCAAACTGTAAAGACTTGGTGCTGGATTTTTGACATTCTCAGAAGGGAGTATGAAAGGAAGAAGACTGGAGTTTGTCTGGGTAATAGTTCCGTGGCAAAACTGTTCTTGCATATACGCCAATTCTGTAGTTTCTATTTTATAAGTTTTTGCTCCTACCAATATCTAAGCCTTTTCTCTAACTTTCTCATTGATTCTAAGAATGCATCAGAGGCTTTGTAATAAATTTCTATTCTAAGTTAGTGAGTTTCTTCATATTAAAAAATGTGGCTCAATAAAATTTCTCAATATGTTTAAATGAGAAATTTTGTTATCTATGGGTTCTTTCCTGAAGAACTAGATTTATCATCTCTGTAATGTTTTCTAATAGAAAAACACTCAACATATGCAATTTTAAAGAATAAAGTGAAGTTTAGGACACTAATGGTTTATGCTTATGTAGTGGAGCCTGCACAGGTGGAGGTACATATTGATAAAGTTAGAAAAATACTTGTTTTTTCTTGTGTTCTTCACTCAATGTACATCTTCTTACCATCCAAAGAGATACTTTTCAAGATAGACTATAATTGCTACTATCAATTTATCAGATTCAGAGTGTAGAACTTATTTTCAAATCATTGAACAAAGATTTCACTAGGCAACTTTTGTGAAGAATAACAATTGTTATGCAAATAATTCCTTTTTCTCAGCAAAGGAAATTTTACCATTTTTAAAACATTCTTTATGGTTTACAGGAATATTTGTTTGTAACTTTCATTAATATTTGTACCCTTGAATTATTGCTATAATGTATTTCATTTCATTGATGAGCAACATCATCAAAAACCATGTAATTAAATATTTTCCATTAATAGTTTAAAATATATATTTCTTGAATATTCCTTTTAAAGAAAGTAAAATGAGTGAGATTGAATATAGCATTAGTATTCAAAGGATGGGTAGGAATCAGCTGATGAAAGGTATTGCACAAATAACATATGCTAAGCTGTGTGCTGGGTATTTTGCCCATTATTTAATCCTCAGAGCAATCCTAAGCAAAGGCAGAAAGTCTTTGGAAGGCACATACTTTCGATCAGTCATTCTTTGAGGCACTTATTTAGATAATTTCATAAAAATGCATCTTGTTTATTGTTTGTTCTCAGTTCAGTTTGTTAAGCATACCAGGCTAAATAGTGCCCTGATTTTTTATTTAGTTGTAGTTTATATGCAATAGAAAAAGTTTGTCCACTTTACTACAAGTAAGCAGCATGAGACAAACTATACTGACTGTTGATTTTTGCCTGAATGAGTTAAGTACTTCAGATTAGAAGCCTTTGGCTGCAAGCAACAGTGAATGATGATTGAAAGTTGGCTTTTAATCCAAAAGGTGGTGTTACTTTCTCATTCTTCTACCTCAAACAGATGGCAAGATGATTGCAACATTTCCAAGCAGGTCATCTACACATGCCACTTGCCAGAAACAAGTAGGAAGAGGAAAGCTTTCTCCCAAAGCTATCATCTTATATAACCAGTTTATATTTTTCAAAACTAAGAAATTAAAATTGGCACAGTGCTATTAACTAATCTATAGTTTCTCAGATTTACAATTTTTCCACTAATATTTGTTTTTATGTTCCAGGATCCCATCCAGAATGGCATGTTGAATTTAGTTATCATTCTCCTTAATTTTTCTAGTCTGTGATTTTCTTTTCAGTTTTTCCTTGTTTCTCAAGACCTTTGCACTTTTGAAGGGAACTGATCAGGTATTTTGTAGAATGTATCTCAATTTGGGTTTGATGTTTTCTCATGATTAGACTGGGATTATGGATTTTGATTAATTCCATTGGGGTGAAGTGCCTTTCATGAAATTATATTAGGGTATGCAAAATACTGACAAAATTTATTACTGGTAGTATTAAGGTAATTGTTTCAGGTACTTGAATAAGGTAATGTTTGTCAGGTGTCTTCACTGTGTAGTTACTATTTTTCCTTTTCTATGTTCTATTCCTTGGAAACAAGTCACTGAGTCTGGCTCACTGGAGACACCACCAACTAATATGACAAATTTATTTCTGTTAAATGATTTTAAAACCAGATAATTGCAAAGACATTATGTATTAAGCCAAAATCTATTTGAGCTACCATGTGTGGTCATTTTAGTTAAGTTTTCCTTAAAGGGAACAAACACATGAAGTAGTTTCTATATCTATGTGTTTCAGTAGAAAAAGATAAGATTTCTCTGCATATTTCTGATTTCTAAACAGTGCTAATAAGAATATCAAAGAAGTTAGGGGTCTTGAATAGAAGGTAGAAAGTATGGAGATACACCCAGAACCTGACTTTTACAGGAAGTAAGCCATTTCCAAGGTGTCAGCTGCTTTTGAAAGTCATATCAATTCTTACAGAATATAAGAATACATTTAGTATCAGAAGCATTACGTTACTCTCATGGCCTTAAATTATTGTTTGATGCAATATTGAAAAGTGCTTATTTGCTTGCAGGTAGCAGCTTGCTCAGTGGAAGAATTAATGTGTTCTATTTCAAATATATTTTGTTGCATTAGGGCAGCATTCTCTAAATTATGGGTTACATTCACTTGCTGTATCATAGAAAAGTCAGTAAAATCGAAATGTTGCCATATATTTATATATTCATTCATCTATTGATATTTCCATTTACTTATTTTTGGATAAATATAAATGAATACAAAAGTAAATGAAGGAAAATCTTTGTATTAATATAGTATACATTTTTGAGAAATTCATTAAACATATTTTTCATTTGCTTCCCTCACTCCCACCAGATGGACCTCCCAAACATACATACACATAAATAAATTCCCTATTTCTATTAGCAGTTTTTGGTCAGTAATACAAATCTAGTTGATGTCAGCTTTGAAATCATTTTCACAAACTTGAATCAATCATCCATCAACTTTTATTGATTCTTCTTTCAAAATAAGTCTTTAATTTAGCCCTTTCTTTATATTCTTATTGACTTCACCTGAGGTGAGGCCCTCATAGATAAACAATCAAAATATATTTTTTCCTAATATTCTTTCTTCAGTCTCTCTTTTTCTATCATTTATTGATATTCTGTACTCATATGGTATTCCCAAACATTGTGTGGAGTACATAAGTTTGTGTTAACATTATTTAATGTTTCTCCTCTCCTTACAAAGTCATATCTCAGATATGTTACTGCCTTGCTTCCCTGTACATAACACAAGACCTTTTTAAATGGGAACAATCCATCGTAGTGGATGTTTCTGAGTTACTTCTTACTACTTTTTCTCTCCCTTCTCTGTCTTCTGGGAAATGCCCCCCTCTATTCTAATCATGTTTATTTTAGTACGACTCCATCTTTTTAAGAGACATTGGTATGATGACTGATCTGTAACTACTATGGTTAGAACCTCCAGTACAATGTGGAATAGAAATAAGAATGCATATCTTTTTTTCCTGATCTTAGAGGAAAGTTACTAATCTTATACACAATAAATATAATATTAGCTGTGGGTTTTTTATAGATGCCCTTTTTCAGGTTGAAGAAGTTCCTTTCCATTTCTAGTTTGTTGAGTGTTTTTATCATGAAAGGGTGTTAGATTCTGTCAACTTCTTTTTATGTAGATATCCAGATGATCTTGTGATTTTTGGCCTTTTTTCTATTAACATGGCTTATTACATTAATTGATTTTTGGATGTTAGACCAACCTTACATTTCTGGGATAAACCCCACTTGGTTATGGTGTGTGATCCTTTTAATATATTGCTGGATTCAGTTTGCCAGTGTTTTGTTGAGGAGTTTTGTATCGGTATTCAGAAGAGATATCAACCTGCAGTTTTCTTGTGGTGCTTTGTCTGGTTTCAGTATTATCATAACACTGCCCTCATAGAATGAGTAGAAAAGTATTCCTTCCCCTTCTATTTTTTTGGAGACTTTATGAAAAATTAACATCAATTATTCTTTAAATTTTTCATATAATTTGCCAGTGAAGCTATCTGACCCTGAGCTTTTTTCTTCATTTGAAGTTTTAAAAATTACTTCTACAAATTTCCTTACTCGTTATACGTCTAGTCAGATTTTCTATTTCTACTTGTGTTAGTTTTGGTATAGCTTGAGTCTTGCCAGGAATTTTCCCATTTCTTCTAAGTTACCTAATTTGTTGCCATACATTTGTTTATGGTACTCCTTTATAAACCTTTTTATTTTTGTAAGATTGATAGTGATGTTTCCTTAATAGAGTTTTAAAATAACATTTACTTTGGTAGTGGTTGAAAAGTGGGTACACAGAGTGTAGCACTTGGAAGCATTACATGGCCACAAAATATATACGCATACATTGAATTTCAGATTGTAATACCACTGAGTTCACTGTGGATTTTTCATTGGGCTGACAAAACATGGAAGTTTTCCTCCTACTGCTGTATAAATTTTAAAATAATAAATAACTGTTACTTAAGAGAGAATGTAATATATCCAGGAATTTTCATGTATTTGTTAGGTGGATTTTCAAATCAAATAGTAGTGTCTTCATGATACACAAGGTTATTTTATCTTAAAAAACATTGCATAATTAATGCATCTGTTTTAAGCAGAGGTCCTCTCTCTATATAAATATATATTTTTTCATGTTTTTTTTAGGAAATTATTGTTCACATATTTTTACATATGTTTAGAGAGGAAGCATTGAAATAAACACAAACACCTTTTCAAATACAACCATGCATTTGACTGTTATTTTATTGCTACTTTCTCTATACCTTCTTTGCATTCACTCTGTGCTGGTCTTTCTTATTCCTCCCACCACTTGACTATAAACTGCTCTTCATGACTCTTCGCAATTTGACCACAATTCCTTCTTGAATTACATAATATACAGATTACATAACCTTATTTATAATATTTTTATTTATCCAGAATAGTGTTTTTCTTTATTCTGTTGCTTACTTTGTCTGAAGGCAGAGCAAATATATGATTGACAATACTATTAAATAAGTGTGCATTGTTTGTAACGACTTGTGATTATTTATAACTTTTAATAGCTCACCCAAGCATACTTACCCTCCTCTTATCAACTCTTAAGTGATTCATCTAGTTTTACCATCTTTGATCTCATAACTAGCCCTCTAAACTGGCACATGGAAAACATTAGAGAAAAATAATCTTAACATTTCTATTCTGAAAATTTGGTTTGAAAGGCATTGGAATTACTAAATGTCTTTTTTTTTTTTTTTTTTTGCGGTATGGCGGCCTCTCACTGTTGTGGCCTCTCCCATTGCAGAGCACAGAATCTGGACGCGCAGGTCCAGTGGCCATGGCTCACGGGCCCAGCCGCTCCACGGCATGTGGGATCTTCCCGGACCGGGACACGAACCCATGTCCCCTGCATTGGCAGGCGGACTCTCAACCACTGCGCCACCAGGGAAGCCCTAAATGTCATTTTTAAAACATCTTTATTGGAGTATAATTGCAATAAGTATCATTTTTGAAAGCATTTCCTTTTACTCCATGTTTATAGATATGGCAGGATCGTACTTTGTCTCCTTCAGTTCTCCTTATTCTTGGCTAAACTAAGTAAAGAAAAATAAACTTTGTTAGCATAATAAATCTACAGTGTTAGGACATGATAGGCAGCTTAAATTAGCAAAGTATATATTTTTTGTTATAATCATTCTTTCTGAAGATTATAAAGGGTCTTATTCAGTATTCAAATTAAGAACTTGATAGTCCTTTTTATGGATGGACTTGGAAAGTAAATGGAATCTGGAGGAGCTGATTAAAATACCAAGCTATATCTAGGACTACATGAGGAACATGGAGGGTAAAAACAGATACAGGGGTTATATGAGGATAAGAGAAAAGAGGAGGGGATATTGGAAAAATAGGGAAAATCTAGATACTGGTTTGAGGTGGACTTCACATGGCCTCACAATTGACTTTATGAGTAATATTTTGTATCAACATAATACTCTGTATCCTAATGGCAAATCTCATTCTCTTATAGGGAACTATATCCTTATGTTTCCCTAAAGGATTGCATGAAGAGTGGAGACTTTAGTGTGGGAAATTTTAACTGCAGTCCTATGTCTGCCAATATCAACATGAATCACACCTTGACTAGGAAAGCACCACTGTGGTATGAGAAATGGGCCTGAACCTCACATGAGCAGTAAGAGTGGAGAGTGATGAGGTGATGACTAGCACTGTAACAGCACCACCTCTGGATAAAGTCCAAAAGTAGATAGTTCAACAAGAAAGCCAGAGCTATACCCTAATGTTGTTTTTTATACTCATCATTGCAACAAATGTTTTACAATAGTTATCCAGGAAGAGAATGATGGAGAGTGATTCACATACTGCAAACAACAGATTTTTATAGAAAGTTGTATTGTTTCTGAAATGTGAGTAAATATGTTCAATATGGAAGAGATAGTAGGAGGACCCAGAAAGAGCACCACCTTGTGACTCTGGATTGAAAGGTCATGGCAACTAATAGAGAGGAAAGTTTAACTTGTGCTGGTGCCAAAATATATTAAAACATTGCATTTTTGAGTGGAGTTGATTGAGGAGGAGAAGTACAAAATTTGTGCCAAGGAGGAAAATTTTTAACTCTGCATTGAACACACACTGGAAATGTCATAATAATGAAATGGCTCATATACAATTCACAGCTTAGGGGAAGCTGCCTTGAGGTAGTATTTAGAGTGAAAGAATGGGCATCTGTGTCTGCAAGTGACTGGCTAAAATTTTGGAAAAGTCTTTAACAAAAATCTAAGAAGCAAGAGTATTCCAGGCTTGTAACTGCCCAGGAGAGAGATAATTTATTTAAAAATTCTAGATTTTAATGATGTGTTTTCTTTTTACAAGGGGAAGAAGACAATGAAATAGGATGAGGAGAGGGGAATGAAGATTGGGTGCAAGAAGCCAGATACAAAGGAATACATATGGCATGATGCTTTTTATATAAATTCTAAAAGAATAAAATCAATCTCTGGTGTTAGAAGCTAAGATATTCTTTACCCGTGGTGGTAGTTTCATTATGGGGACTCAAGGAGTCCTCTGTGATGCTGGGGGATATTCTATTTCTTGCTCTTGGGAATGGTTACATGAATGTGTTCACTTTGTAAAAATTCGTGTAGTTAGGGGGTGTGGCCAAGAGTAGGAAGACCCTGAACTCACATGCTCCCATGGGCACATCAAAATTATAACTACTTCCAGAGCAAACTATCTATGAGAATGACCTGAAGACCAGCAGAAAAGATTTTCCACAACTAAAGATATAAAGAAGGAATGACAATGGGATTGGTAGGAGGTACAGAAACATGATACATTTAGGACCCACACCCCCAGGTTGGTGACCCCAAAATGAGAAGTCCTCCCCAAGGAACAAGGGGTCCAAGTCCCACATTGGTCTTTCCAGCCCAGAGGTATTGCAACATGAAGATAAGCCCCAGATTGTCTGACTTGGAAAACCAGTGGAGCTTACATTTGGGAAAGTTGGAGAGATACAGGAAACAAGGACTCCAATCTTAAGGGCACATGCAAAATAATACACACTCTGAGTCCCAGTGTATAGGCAGTAGTTTGAAAGGAGCCTTGATCATACCCCTTGCTGATCTTGAAGAGCCTCCCAGAGAGGCAGCAGGTAACTGGGATTTCCCTTGGGGATAGAGACACTGGCAGCAGTAATTTTTTAGAGCTCATTCTACTACAATGATACTGGTGCTGGCAAGTGCCATTTTGGAATCTGCCTTCTAGCCTAATAGAACTGGGAACATAACTGTCCACCAACAGGCCAGCACCAGGCCCTCATCCCCAGAGTCACACAGTCAAATGTGCAGGGACTTGACCCCACATACTTGTAGGTCAGCAGCAGCCCTGTGCCCCCAAGACATACAGCCAACAATGAAGGAAAACTACTACCATGTTAGCAGTCCTGCACAAAGCAGGGCCTCAAAGCCAATTGTGCTAGGGGTCAGCCCTGCCTGCTAGCACACCAACAGTAGTCAATACCACCACAACAGAAGGGGACACACAGTCCACAAAGGGCACACCTCCAGAGTGTGTAGATCTGGTGACCAGAGGGAGTGTGCTGCTGGGTCCCATAGAACACCTACTACATAAGACCACTTCACCAAGTTTGGGAAACATAAACAACCTACCTAATACACAGAAGTACAGAATTAGGCAAAATTAGAACACAAATGAGTGTGTTCCAAATGAAGAATGAAGACAAAAGATAACTAATTAAGTGGAGATAAGCAATCTACCCAATAAAGAGTTCAATATAGTGATCATAAAGATGCTTACTTAACTCAGAGAATAATGGATGAATACAGTGAGAATTTCAACAAAGAATATAAAGAAGAACCAAATAGAACTGAAAAACACAAGAACTAAAATGTCAAAAACATTAAACAAAGAGGAGGAAGAAAATATGGGGGATTTTAGTGTTGTTAGAATGTGTTCAAAATTAAGGGATCATTATACATATATGTTGTTATGTATGAATCTCATGGTAACCACAAACCAAAAACCTATAATAAATATACAAACAAAAAATGGAAAGGAACCCAAACCTAACACTAAAGCTAGTCATCAAATCTTAAAGGAAGAGAGCAAAAGAAAAAGAAAAACGAACTACAAAAGCCAAAGAATACCATTAACAAAATGGCAATAATTACTTTAAATGTACATGGACTAAATACTCTGATCAAAAGACAATGTGTGGCTGAATGGATTTTTTAAAATCCCATATATATATGCTGCCTAAAAGAGACTCACTTCATACCTAAAGACACACAAATACTGAAAGTGAGGGGATGGAAAAAGTTATTCACGCAAATGAAAAAAAAAAGTGAGGTAGCAATACTTATAATAGACAAAATAATAGACATTAAAACAAAGTAAAAAAAAGACCATAACAAGAGATAAAAAAAACTTTACATACTGATAAAGGGATCAGTCAAACAAGAAGAGATAATAACTGTAAATATATGCACCCAACATAGGAGCATCTAAATACAAAAAGAAAATATTAACAAACATAAAGGGAGACGTTGACAGTAACACAGCAATGGTAATGAAATTTAATTCCCTGCTTACATCAATGGACATATTCAGACAGAAAATCCATAAGAAAACACTGACCTTAAATGACACATTAGATCACATGAAATTAATAGATATATACAGAACTTTTCATCCAAAAACAGCAGAATACACATTCCTTTCAAGTGCATATGAAACATTCTCCAGGATTGGTCACATGCTAGGCCACAAAACAAATCTCAGTAAATTTAAGAATATTGAAATACCAAGCATCTTTTCCGACCACAATGGTATGAGATTAGAAATCAACTACAAGAAAAAAAAAAGCAAAACCCACAAACAGGCAGAGTCTGAACAATATGCTACTAAACAACCAATGTGTCAAAAAAAAAATCAAAGAGGAAGTAAAAAAATACTTTGAGACAAATGAAAATAGAAAAACAGCAATCCAAAATCTATGAGATGCACCAAATGCAGTTCTAAGAGGGAAGTTCATAGTGATACGAGCCTAATCAGGAAACTAGAAAAATCTAAAATAAGCAATTAACCTTACACTAAATGAACTAGGAAAAGAAGAAATAAGAAAAGGAATAATAAAGATTGGAGCAGAAATAAATGGTAGGTACTCAAAAAGTATTGTAAAGTATCCAGGAAAACTAAGAGCTGGTTGTTTGAAAAGACAAATAAAATTGATAAACATTTAGCCAGAGCCCTTAAGAGAGTGGACCTCAAAAAATAAAATCAGAGATGAAAGAGGAGAAGTTACAATGCACACTGTAGAAATACAAAGGATCATAAAAGATTACTGTAATTAATTATCTATCAATAAAAAGAGAACTTAGAAGAAATGAATAAGTTCCCAGAAACATACAATCTTCCAAGACTAAAGCAAGAGGAAATAATAAATATTAATAGACTGATTACCAGTAATGAAATTGAACTAGTAATCAAAAAGCTCCCAACAAACAAAAGTCCAGAAACCAATGGTTTCACTGGTAAATTCCACCAAACACTTAAATAGTTAACACTTATACTTCTCAAACTATTACAAAAAGTTTAGAGGATGGAACACTTCTGAACTCTACCTATGGAGCTAACTTCACACTGATACCAAAACTTAGACACAGACACTGAAAGAAAAAAGAAAAATTACAGGCTAATATCATGACAGAACATAAATGAAATACTCCTCAACAAAACATGTGCAAATCAAATTCAACAATACATTAAAAGTATCATACACCATAATCAAGTGGGGTTTAACTCAGGGATGCAAGGATGGTTTAATATCTACAAATCAATCAATGTGATACACCATATTAACAAATTGAAGAGTAAAATTCGTATGATCATCTTGATAGATGCAGAAAAAGATTTTGATAAAATTCAACTTTTCAATATCAAAAGCCTTTGCTATCATCCATTTATGATAAAAACTCACAACAAAGTGGGTATAGAGGGAACAAAATAAAGGCAATATATGAAAAAACCACAGCCAATATTATTCTTAATCATGAACAGCTGAAAGTATTTCTTTTAAGATCAGGAACAAGACAAGGATATCTATTCTCCCACTTTTATTCAACATAGTGTTGGAAGTCTTAGTCACAGCAATTAGGTAGCAAAAAGATATAAAAGGAATTCAAATTGGAAATGAATAAGTAAAACTGTTACTGTTTGCAGATGACATGATACTATAGAGAAACTATCAGAAAGAGAAATTAAGAAAACAATTCCAATTAAAATTGTTTGAAAAATAATAAAATACCTAGGAATAAATTTAACCAAGAGGGCAAAAGACTTATACACTGAAAACTATAAGACATTGAGGAAGAAATTGAAGATGGCACAGACAAATAGAAAGGTACATCATGCTCATGGATTGGAAGAATTAATATTGTTAATTGTCCATACTACCCAAAGCAACATACAGCTTCAATTTGATCCCTTTCAAAATACCAATGGCATTTTTTACAGAATTAGAACAAAGAATTTGAAAGTTGTATGGAATAACAAGACATCCTGAATAACCAAAGCAATATTTAAAAAGAAGAAAAAAGCTGGAGGTATCACCCTCCCTGATTTCAAACCATACTACAAAGCTACAGTAATCAAAACAGTATGATACTGACATAGAAACAGACACATAGATCAATGGAACAGAATAGAGACCCCAGAAATAAATCTCCATTTATATGGTCAATTAATCTACAACAAGTAGGCAAAATATACAGCAGGGGAAAATCCTCTGTAATAAACAATGTTGAGAACATTGGACATTATGGGCAAAAGATTCAATCTTAACTATTTTCCCACAGAATATGCAAAATTAAACCCAAAATAGGTTAAAGCTTCAAATGTAAGAACAGAAGCCATAAAACTCCTATAAGAAAAATAGGCAATAAGCTCTTTGACATCAGTCTTAACAATATTGTGGGGGGATCTGTCTCTGAAGCAAGGGAAACAAAACAAATAAACTAAGGGGACTATATAAAACTAAAAAGCATTTGCACAGTGGAAAAAAAACTATCCAATAAAACAAAAAGGCACCCTGATGAATGGGAGTGGATATTTGCAAATGATATATATGTGATAAGGAGTTAATATCCAAAATATTAAAAAACTCAAACAACTCAACATTGTAAAAACAAACAACATAACTAAAAAGTGGGCAGAGGACCTGAATAGACATTTTTCCAAATGAGATATACAGATTGCCAGCAGACACATGAAAAGATGCTTAACATCACTAATCACCAGGAAATGCAAATCAAAACCACAATGAGATGTCACCTCATACCTATAAGAATGGTTATTATCAAAAAGACAACAAATAAGGAATTCCCTGGCAGTCCAGTGGTTAGGAGTCTGCACTTTCACTGATAAGGGCATGGGTTCAATCCCTGGTCTGAGAACTAAGATTCTGCAAGCCCATGTGGCATGGCCAAAAAAAAAAGACAACAAATAAGTGATGGTGAGGATGTGGAAAAAAGGGAACCCTTGTGCACTGTTGGTGGGATTGTAAATTGGTTTGGCCACCATGAAAAACAGTATGGAGACTCCTCAAAAATTAAAAATAGAATTGGTTTATGATCCAGCAATTTTACTTCTAGCTGTTTATGAGAAGAAAACAAAAACAGTAATCCACAAATATATATGCACCCCCATATGCAAATGCAATGTTCATTACAGCATTATTTACAATAGCCAAGATATGAAAGTAACTTAAGTATCCATCTATAAATGAATGGATGAAGAAGATGTGGTATATATACAATGAAATATTATCAGTCATTAAAAATATAATATCCTGCCATTTGCAAAACATGGATGATATAGAGGGTATTATGCTATGTGAAATAAGTCAAACTGAGAAGACAAATACATTATGATCTCACTTATATGTGGAATTAAAGAAAAACAAAGAGAGAAACCAAAAGTAAAACATATTCATAGATTCAGAGAAGAAACAGATGGTTGCCAGAGGGGAGAAGGGTGAGCAAAATAGGTGAAGGGGATTAAGAGGTACAAACCACTTCCAGTTATAAATAAATAAGCCACAGGGATGTCGTCATATACATCATAAGGAATATCGTCAGTAAATTTTAATAACTTTGTATAGGGATAGACTTATCATGGTGATCATTTTATAATGTATGTAGATGTTGAATCACTATGCAGTACACCTGAAACTAATATAATATTTCAATAAAAAGTTGTGTAGTTGAATACTTATGATTTGCACAATTTTCTATATGTGTTATTCTTCAATGTAAATTTTACTGAAATGATTTTTAAAATTATGTTTATCTAATAAGTATAGCACAGAGGAAAAAAACATTAATGGACATATCTTGAAAGTTCAAGGCAAGAACAGGAGGTAAATGAGCCTGGCATTAGATCAATGTATTATGGAAGAAGGGAAATAGCAAATTTACTCATCTTCAGGGTCAAGGCAGTGTCCACAGGATGTGGCAAGCTTGCTTGTTATTCATACATATTTTGTGGCTCAGAGCACAGAGGGAAGAGCAGAAATAGTAAAACCCAGCTCTCCTTCTGCCCTCTGATCTCCTGTGCCACCCATTTGCCATACCCAAATGGAAGAAGCTAGTTGGAAAAGGAACTAGAGTGACACATTTCATAGGGGCCAGCCTTTCAGGTATAAGGCAAGGACAGAGAATAGATCTGGATGGACAGATAAAAAATAACCACAGGTGGTGAATTAGACAACTAGTGAAATACTCTGTTGCTAAAACTCTTGGTATACCTACTATTACAAATAAACACGGTGGCATTTCCTGGTACGCTTATTGGTTTGCTTGCTACAAGCTGTAGGACTGAACTGACTCAATGCTTTCTGAATTCCAAGAGGCTGCTGAGAGTCAACAAAGCTCTGGAATTGATAGGAAGTCCAAAACTTTCACATGGCTTGAGGTTTTAAGGGGTCAACCATTATGACCCTGTACCTTTTAGTGAAGTTCAATTTGGCTTCTGTGCCTGCTGTTTCATCACGGATTATTCCCCTTTAGTTACCTCTATTTCAAAGATATCTTCCTAAATTAAGATGCTATTGCTGAACTGACAACAGCTGGAAATGTGTATTTAATTATTTTCCCAGGAGAGAAAATATGTTGCACTCATCCCATTGGGACCGTTGTCTTGCTTTCCTGGAATGGCTGACTGAACATAATGGAGTGATTTGTGTTGGTAGAACAGTTTTGTTGTTGTTGATGTTGATTTTTTTATATACATAGTTAATTGTTTCATACAATTAGATCCATATCCTTGTGTAATTAACAATTTTCTAAACAACTGAGAATCAACATATAATCTTTTACTTAAACGTGTGATTCTCACCCATTAAGTGAAAGACTTAATCAAGATAACTTCTAAGTGGTTAACTATCTTTGTTTCTTCTGTTTTTAAATTTAATTTGTAAGGTAACCCTATTTTATTCATAATAAATATATAAATAAATTAAAAATCTTTCTATTTATAATTCTATTTTCTTTTCTGTTTTACACATATGAATATATACATGTTTATTCCAAGGCTCTATTCCTCTAAAATTAACAAAATATAACAATTACAACTTTAAATACTGATATTTTATAAAGGGGAATTTAAGATGGTACAGATTTACCCAATATATATTTATGGTTTGTAAATGACCTACGTGAACTATTAGGAATTCTAAGAACTATTTTGAATATCAGTAAGTTAATCATAATTTTCCTTGACATCATAACTCATTATTTCACTTCTTCATTCACAAGGATATAATTAAATTTGTAGTTTGACATTTCATTTTCAAAGTCAATGTGATTATAAAACTATTCAAAGATAGAGCCTACAAGGTTGTAGAACAGAAGTGTATTTATACATAATTATTGCTATTTGTGAAAAAAAATTATGGGATAGATAAATATCTAAATCCACCTATCAGTAGTAAAGTTATCAAACTTCTGGATAAGAAAATATTTGAAATTCTCAATAAAAACAATAAACAAAACAAAATGTTTCAATACCACTCTAGATAATCAGGTACATGACTCCAAGGCTTCTAACTACTGATACCTCTTTAGTTGCCCTCAATTTTACCTACTATCACATTCAAGTCAGGTCACCAATAGCACATCTATCCTTTGGGCAGCATTCAGCTACAACTTGCTTAACTTACTGAGTTACTCAGTCTTGAAGAGTCATATTCCAGATCCATTTCTTTCATGTTTGTACTCCACAGATTTTCTGAATAACCTAGCTTTGTTTAATTCAACAACACCTAATCTGTGATATGGCAGTTAAGAAAACTGTCACTTTTTAACAGGTTCTTTTAATATTGATCACATTGTTGTTCCCAAGGGAATAGCATTTGAGAGGGCCTAAATAGTCATATAATATGTTGGGTAGATATGACCACTCTGAAAGATTTCACTCCATGAGTTTGCAAAACTCTTGATGATACAGATGATCATATGTGTGGTTGTATCTCTATTGTCTAAGGCAGTGCATGGCAAGTTGTTAATTCTTAAATATATGTTTTCCCAGCAAGAGAATGGAACTATATATTGTAATTTGGGACACTGAATCATGTAGAGGGATGATTAAAGTAGACATCAAATAATTCAAATAGTACCTCTATTAATAAAAATACTTCTTTAAAGGTAATTCTATTTTCTGTTAATACATTTTCACCTAAGTAATACAAAGGAAACTAATATTATTGCATATAGAAATTTATAGATTAGGAAATTAAGCTCTCATGCAAAGCACAAATATACACTTCCAGTTATAAATAATTACAAAATATTTGTGATATGACAATCCTTGTTTATATTTAGCTAGAAGTATTTTTTTTTGCGGTACGTGGGCCTCTCACTGCCGTGGCCTCTCCCATTGAAGAGCACAGGCTCCGGATGCGCAGGCTCAGTGGCCATGGCTCACCTGCCCAGCCACTCCGCGGCATGTGGGATCCTCCCGGACCGGGGCACGAACCCGTGCCCCCTGCATCGGCAGGCGGACCTTCAACCACTGTGCCACCAGGGAAGCCCAGCTAGAAGTATTTTTGATGCTTCTTTGATTCTTTTTAAAAAATAAATATATTAGTCTTTCTTTCTTTTCCTTAATTTATAATGTTTTGATAAGTTCACCTTCCTTATTCACTAATCAATTGACTGACACAGGTTGTTTCAATATCTTGGCTATTGTAAATAATGCTGCAATAAACATAGGAGTGCATATATCTCTTTAATATCCTATTTTCATTTCCTTTGGCTGTATACCCAGGAGTGGAATTTCTGGATCATATGAAATTTTATTTTTAATGTTTTGAGGAACCTCCTACCATTTTACATAGTGGCTGAATCAATTTGCATTCCCAACAACAGTGGACAAGGCTTTCCATTTCTCCCCAACCTTACCTACACTTGTTATTTCTTGTCTTCTTGATGATAGCCATTCTAACAGATGTGAGGTGATATCTCATTGTGGTTTTGTTTTGCATTTCCCTGATTATTAGTGATGTTGAACATCTTTTCATGTATCTGTTGGCCATTCATATGATTTCTTTGGAAAACTGTCTATTTAGTTGATCTGCTCACTTTTAATTGGATTGTTTGTTTTTGTTAGGTTTTGAGTTATTTATGTACTTTGTACACTAGCCTCTCATTCAATATATAGCTTTCATATATTTTCTCCCATTTTGTAGTTTGCATTTACATTTCTCTTGTTGCTTCTTTGCTATGCAGAAGCTTTTATTTTGAAGTAGTCCACTTAATTGTTTTTGCTTTTGTTGCTTATGCTTTTGGTGTCATGTCCAAAAATTCATTGCCAAGACCAATGTTAATGAGCTTCTTCCGTACGTTTCCTTCCAGGAGTTTTACAGTAGCAGGTCTTATGCTTAAATCTTTAATCCATTTGAGGTTAATTTTTGTGACAGATGTAAGAGAGTTATCAAATTTCATGTTATTCCAGGTGGTTTTCCAGTTTTCCCAAGACCATTTATTGAGGAGACTATCATTTCCCCTTTGAGTATTTCTGGCTGCCTGTCAAATATTATTTGACCATAAATGCAAGGGTTTATTTCTGGGCTCACTATTTTCTTCCATTTGTCTGTGTGTCTATTTTTTATGCCAGTACCATACTGTTTCAATTACTGTATCTTTTTGGTATAGTTTAAAATCAGGACATATGCTGCCTCCAGTGTTGTTCTATTTTTCTCATGATTCCTTTGGTCTAGCAGGGTCTGTGTGGTACCATACAAATTTTAGGATTGTTTGTTCTATTTTGGTGAAAAATGCCATTAGAATTTCAGTAGGAATTGTATTGAATCTGTAGATGGCTTTGTGTAGTTTTAGTAATATTAATTCTTCTGATCCAGATATATTTTAATTTGTTTGTGTCTTCCTCAATTTCTTTCATCAAAGTCTTGAAGGTTTCATTTTACAGATATTTTACTTCCTTGGTTAAATTGGTTTCTTAAGGACTGTATTGTTTTAAATTTTATTGTGAATGGGATAGTCATTATTTTTCGATTGTTTCATTGTTACTGTATAGAAACATAACTGTTTTCTGTATGTTGGTTTTAAATCAACTTTACTGAATTTGCGGGTTTGTGCCTACGGTGTTTTTGTTGAGTCTAGGGTTTTCTATATGTAGTATTACATCATCTGCAAATAACAATTTTAATTCTTCCTTTCTGATTTGGATGTTTTTACTTCTTTGTCATGTCTAGCTGCTCTAACTAGAACTTCAAGTACTATTTTGAAAAAGAGTCATGGGAGTGGGCACACTTGTCTTATTCCTGATTTAAGAAAAAAAATCTTTCAATACTTAATCACTGACTGTAATGTTAGCTGTGGGGTTTTTGTATATAGCCTTTATTTTATTAAGGTAT
Source organism: Monodon monoceros (assembly GCF_005190385.1). Classification (NCBI taxonomy): domain Eukaryota; kingdom Metazoa; phylum Chordata; class Mammalia; order Artiodactyla; family Monodontidae; genus Monodon; species Monodon monoceros. The sequence continues at coordinate 4,837,447 of NW_021703771.1, read as the reverse complement.
GTTTCTTGTACATCCATTTTGATGAGGGTTTTTATCACAAAAGGATGTTGTATTCTATCAAATGCCTTTTCTGCATCTATTGAGATGATCATATGATCTTTAGCTTTCATTCTATTAATGTGGTACATCACATTTATTGATTTGCAAATGTTGAAACATCCTTGCATCCAACAGAGAAATCCTTCTTGGTCATGACGTATGATCTTTATAACGTGTTACTAAACTCAGTTTGCTAATATTTTGTTGAGAATTTTTGTATGTATATTCAATGTGGATAGTGATCCATAGTTTTCTTATCTGGTTTTGGTATCAGGGTAATGCTGGCATTGTAAAATGAGTTTGGAACTATTTCTTTCTCTTCAAATTTTGGAAGAGTTTGAGAAGAAATACAGTATATTCTTCTTTAAATTTTTGTTAGAATTTACCAGTGAAGCCTTCTGGTCCTGGGGTTTTCTGTGTTGGGAGGTGTTTGATTTCTTATTCAATCTCCTTTGTTATTAGTCTTTTTTTTTTCCAGTCAAGTCACTTTATGTCATTTAATTGGAGAATTCAATTCATTTATATTTAGTGTAATTATTAATAGGTGAGGGCTTACTAATGTTATCTTAATATTTTTGGCTGTTTTGTAGTTCCTTGCTCCCTCTCTTGCTTCCTTCCTTTGTGAACTGATTTTTCACAGTAGTAGGATTCAGTTTCCTTCTGTTTATCTTTTGTGTATCTACTGTAAATTATTGCTTTGTGGTTATCATTACTCTTATGTAAAATAATTTATGATATAGCAGTATGTTTTATGCTGATAACAATCTAACATTGATGATCTGCAAATAGTCTACTCTTTCTTTCCCTGTTTTATGTTTTTGATGTCACATTTAACATTTTTGTATTGTGTATGCATCAACAAATTATTGTAGCTACAGCTAATTTTAATACTTTGTCCTTTAACATTATACTACAGTTAAGTATTTAATACTTCCCCATACTACAGTATTAGAGTATTTTGAATCTGACAGTTATCTCTACCACTGTGTTGTATAAGTTAATAAGTTTTCAAATCACTAATGAGCATCCTTTTATTTCAGCTTAAAGAACTCCTTTCAGTATTTCTTTAAGGCAATTTTAGGGCTGAGTAATTTTCTCAGTGTTTGTTTGTTAGGGAAAGTCTTTACTTTTCCTTCATTTACTTAGGACAGCTTTGCTGGGTAAAGTATTATGAGTTGGCAGTGTTTTTCTTTTGGCAATTTCTATATGTCATCCCATTCTCTTCTGGCCTGCAAGTGTTCAGCTTGAGAAATTTGCTGATAGGCTTATGGGGGTTCCCTTGCATGAGAGAATCTTTTTTTTTTTTTTTTTTGCTGTATTTAAAATTCTCTGTTTGTCTGATTTTAGACAGTTTTATTATTATGTGTCAATGAAAATCACTGGGATTGACACTTTGTGGTTATCTATTAGCTTCATGAACTTGTATGTCCAAATCTCTCCCCATATTTAGGAAATTCTCAGCTATTATTTATTTTAATAAGCTCTTTACTCCTTCTTCCTCTATTCTCCTTTTGGGACTCCAATGATGTGTACATTGTTTCTCTTAGTCATGTCCCATTAGTCCTGTAGGCTTTCTTCATTCCTTTCCATTCTTTCTTTTTTTTCCCCTCAGATTAGATAATTCAATGGATGCATCTTCTAGGTCACTGATCCTTTCTTCTGCTTGGTCAAGTCTGCCTTTGAAGCCTTCTACTGAATTGTTCAATTATCACACACTTCAAATGCAAAATTTTTGTGTTTTAAAACATGTTTTCTCTTTGTTAAACTTCTCCTTTTGATTTGAATCATTGTTCTGATATTGTTAAATTATTTGTATTCTGCTGTAGCTCTCTGAGCATCTATAAAACAATAATTTTGAATTATTTACTAGTAAGTTCTTAAATCTCCATTTCTTTAGGGTCATTTACTGGAGATTTACCATATTCCTTTGATGGAGTCATGTTTCCCTGAATCATCATAATTCCTGTAGCCTTGCATAGATGTCTGCAAACTTGAAGAAGCAGTTCCTTCTTCTAGATGCTATATACTCTCTTCAGTAAGGGAAGACTGTCACCTGCAGGTGGGAGCATGCTGTGATCCCAGTTCCAGTGGTACAGAGTGCCAAGGGCACAGGCATGTGAAAGCGCTTTGACCAGGATGGCATGATGTCTCTTCAGCTCAGATCACTGGTGTCTGAAGCACTGAATTTCTGTGGTCTTTGGCAAATACTGTGGGTGTATTCAGTGGCTTCAAAAGCTGTTGGGTTTTCAGTAGTGCCTCCTGATCCAGGGGCTAAGGAACAGAGAAGGCAGTGGCTGTGAGTGGAGCCATTGGTGTGCACAATATCTGGAACAAGGGCCAGCTGCAGGTACCCATGTAGTGGCAGGGTCCAGTTACAGCCACACACTTAGTTTTATGTGACAGGGAAAGCAGCAAGGGATGAGGCTAACTATGGGTTCATCAATAGCTCTGTGGCCCCTGGCTGTCAGTGTGCTTTCTTATTGCTTCACAATCTCTTCCTGGCTTGTGACATTGCAACAGAACACTGAAGGGGATAGCTCTGAGTGTACCACAGCAGTGATGGTTAGCCACAGGCATACAGGCTGGTATCTTGCACTCACATAGCCACAGATACCTAAGGTGGCTGTGTCAGTGAATGCAAATACCTGTAGGGTGAAAGCTCATGAAATCTTCAGGGACTCCATGGCAGTGACTCTGGTCCTTAATTTCTTCAGGGGCAAAATCTGCTGCGTTTGTCTGCAGAGAAAGTCACTGTAAAGCACAACTGCTCCTACTGCATGGCTGCTATGGTGGCCCCTGATTTTTCTTTGTTCCAAGCATCTCTGTACACCTCAGCTTTGCTGGTCTTGGTGAGATGAAACCAAAATGTACATTTGTGTACTTCCTGAAGGGCTGGGAAAGGCGGTCACTCACCCTGATCTTTTTTCCTGGTGAGGAGAACTCTTTTTACCTGGGAAGTTCCTTCTCAGCACTGAGCAATCTGGCTTGGGGGAAGGGATGATACAGGAAAAAAGCTGTTTTCTTTTATTGAGTGGTTATTCTCAAGATTTTTGGTTTCACTGTGTTGCTGAAGTTTCTTAAGTGGATTCTAGAGCTCTTCCAGAGTACATTTTGTTTGTAGATAGCTGTTTAATTGTTAATCTTTGGAGGGGGGAGATGATGGATGCTGGGATCTCCTACATTGCCCGTTTAGCAAGATTACTCTCTGATGATATATTATTATCCTTTGCTTAAACTTCCACAACCCATTAAGGCACAAACATTTTATTATTTACATTCTAAAAGATTATGAAAAATAGAAATTGCTAAATCAAAGAAGACAATATGGAAAACAGCCTGGACCCAAACAAGGAAGTCTAGATGTCTATGTCTATGTCATTTAAACCTACCAGCCTCCCCTGTAAAATATTGTTTTAAACCCAGACATGTCTCCTACTAACTATGAGCTCTCACTGGATGGAGAAGAAATCCCCACAGGAGAAGCCATAGTTCTTTGAGAATCAAAGAGACTTTCAGGGTAAATTGTATTCTTAATGAATATAGCTTTCATTTGCTATTTATTTGTACACTATAGTTAAAAATTAAATATTATTATTAAAAAAAACACCAACAAGAAGATATAACATTTGTAAATATTCGTGCACCCAATGTAGAATTAGCTAATTATACAAAGCAAATATTAACAGAATTAAAGGGAAAAATAGGCAGCAATAAAATAATGGTAGGTGAATATAATACCCCACTAACAACAATGGATACATTATCCAGACAGAAAATTGATAAGGAATCAGTGGCTTTAAAGAAATGTTAGAACACATGAACTTAATAGATAAAACATTTCATCTCCAAACAAATAAAATTTATTATTAAATGCACATGAAACATTATCCAGGAGAGATCATACGTTAGGCCACAAAACAAGTCTTAACAAATTAAAGAAGACTGAAATCATATCAAGAATCTTTTCCCAGGGCTTCCCTGCTGGTGCAGTGGTTGAGAGTCCGCCTGCCAATGCAGGGGACACGGGATCGTGCCCCGGTCGGGGAAGATCCCATGTGCCGCGGAGTGGCTGGGCCCATGAGCCATGGCCGCTGAGCCTGTGCATCCAGAGCCTGTGCTCTGCAATGGGAGAGTCCACAACAGTGAGAGGCCCATGTACAGCAAAAAAAAAAGAATCTTTTCCCACAAAAATGGCTTGAAACTAGAAAGCAATTAGAAAAGCAGAAAGTTCATAAATATGTGGAGATTAAACAATAGGCTGCTGAACAACCAGTGGGTCAAAGAAAAAAAAGAAAAACTTGAGGCAAATGAAAATGGAAATACGCATCAAAACTTATAAAATGCTGCAAAAACAGTTCCAAGATGAAAGATAAATACCTACCTCAAGAAACAAGAAAAATCTCAAGTAAAAAGTAAAGTTTAACTTTATACCTTAAGGAAATACAAAAAGAAGAGCAAAGAAACTCAAGTTAGTAGTATGAAGGAAATAACAAAGATCAGATCAGAAATAAATGAAATCAGGACTAAAAAGACAATAAAAAAGATAAATGAAACTAAGATCTGGTTCTTGGAAAGATAAACAAAAACAACTTTAGCTAGGCTCACCAAGAAAAAAAGAGAATGCAAATGAATTAAATCAGAAATAAAAGAGGAAGCATTACTGCTGATATCAAAGAAATGCAAAGGATGATAAAAGACTGCTTTTAACAATGTATGCCAACATACTGGAAACCCAGAAGAAATGGATAAATTCCTAGAACCATACAATCTACAAAGACTGAATCATGAAGAAATAGAAAATCTGAACAGAATGTTTATTAGAAAGGAGATTGAATCAATAATCAATAACCTCCCCAAATCCAGAAACAGATGCCTTCTTTGGTGAATTATATGAAACGTTCAGATAAGAATGAATATCAATCCTTCTCAAACTCTTCCAAAGAAAGGAACAGGAAAGAATGCTTGCAAACTCATTTTACAAAGCTAACTTTACACTGACACCAAAACCAGACAAAGATGCCTCAAGAAGAGAAAATTGCAGACCAATATCCCTGATCAACATAGAAGCAAAAATCCCCCTCAAAATTTTAGCAAACCAAATACAATACATTAAAAGGATCATACACCATTATCAAGTGGGATTTATTCCAGGGATGTAAGGATTGTTCACTATCTGGAAATAAAAAAAATACGTTACACCACATTAGCAAAATAAAGGATAAAATTATATTATTATCTCAATAAATGCAGAAAAAGCTTTTGATAAAATTTAACATCCATTTATGATTTAAAACTCTCAACAAACTGGATATAAAGGGAACATACCTCAACATAATAAAGGTCATATATGACAAGCCCACAGCTAACATTATACCCAATGGTGAAATGCTAGAAACTTTTTCTCTAAGACTCAGGAACAAGAAAAGAATGCCCACTCTCACCACTTTTATTCAGAATAGAATTGCTAGTCCTTGCCACAGCAACTAGATGAGAAAAATAAAACATCCAAATCAGAAAAAAAAAAAGTAAAACAGGCACTATTTGCAGATGACTTTATATAATATAGAGAAAACCCTGAAGACTCCGCCACAAAGCTTTTAGCACTAATAAACAAATTCAGAAAAATTGCAGGACACAAAATAAATATACCAAATCTACTGAGCTTCTATACATCAATAATGAACTCTCTGAAAGGAAAATTAAGGAAACAATCTCATCTACAATTGCATCAAAAAGAATAAAATACCTAGAAATAAATTTAACCAAGGAGATGAAAGACCTATACACTGAAAACTATAAGACATTAATGAGTGAAATTAAAGAAGACAGAAACATGGAAAGATAGTCAGTATTCATAGATTGAAGGATTCATTATCATTAAAATGTCCATACTACCCAAAGCAATGTACAGATTCAATGCAATCACTATCAAAATTTCAATTTTTCACAGAAATATAACAGTCTTAAAATTTGTATGGAATCACTAAAAAACCTAAATATTCAAAGCAATTTTGAGAAAGAAAAACAAAGCTGGAGGACTCAGCCTCTTTGACTTTAAATTATATTAAAAAGTTATAGTAATCAAACAATATGGCATTTGCATAAAAACTCACAGATCAATGGAACAGGTGAGAGAGTGCTCAAGTATACCCATGCATATATGGTCAATTTACAACAAAGGAGCCAAGAATATACAATGGGTAAAGGACAGTCTCTTCAATAAATGGCATTGGGAAACCAGACAGCCTCAAGCAAAAGAATGAAACTAGACCACTGTCTTACACCATGCACAAAAATTAACTCAAAACAAATTAAATACCTAAATATAAGACCTGAAACTGCAACAGTCCTAGGGAGACTGATCAAGATGGCAGAGTAGGAGGACATGGAATGCAACTCCCCATCCCCCAACCCTCCCCACAACACGTCAAAAATACATACACATGTGGAACAATTCACACTGAAATCTAATTGGAAACTGGCAGAAAGACTCCTGTACAACCAATGCTGTAGGAAAGATCCACACATACGTTGGTAGAAGGGAAGAGAAATGATCAGCTTAGGACCTGTGTCCCTGGCAAGGGACTCAGAGGAAAAGGGAGACTACATGGGCAGAGACCTGCCCTGGGGAGTGAATAGTTCAAGCCACAGATTGGGTATCCCTCTCCTGGTGTCCTACAGAGGAAAAACAAATCCTCTTGGCTACTTGGAGGGCCTCTGGGACCAACAGGGGGGCTGGAGGAAGCACAGACTCTGTGAGGAGGGCATGCACGCTGGCTTTCCCCCAAGGCAGTGTGGAGAGGGTGGACTGAAGACTCCTTTAGTACTTGCTGAGTTTCCTGCAACCACCTTGGTTTGCACCCCAGCCTGAGGTGAGCAAACATTCCAGACCTGCTTATTCCAAGTTGCCGCATGACACTGGATATAAGGCTGTCATGGCTGGGGAGAAAGCTTGGCTGTGGGATACAAAGGGTGGTACCTGCCATGGGGTGGTGGTGGCCACGGTTGGCATGTACTCAATCAGCACATCAGAAGCAGCCCAGAACACTGACAGAAGCCAATCCACCACAGCTACTGTCCTGATACACTTTGAGAATCCATGTAGGTCCTGCCTGCTCTGTGATGTGACTCTACAGCAGGGCAGGGACAGCAGGGGCTGGGGTGAGTGATTGACTATGAGAGACAAAGAGGACTTGTACCTGAGGCTGCCTCTGAGCAGTGAGAAGGAAACAATTGCTGGTGCCTGCACAGGTGGTGCACTGGAGACAGCTTAGATCTCCATATGTGGCTGACATGAGCCAAGAGCCCACACAGGCATGGCCTTACTTCAGCACTACCTGCCTCTGGGGCAGGGGTCCCACTGCAGGGAGAGGGGAAAACACACACTTAGGGGGAACAGAAGCCAACTTGGGCCTGACCCTCAGGGCTTCTGCTCCAGCAACTTGGGATCAGACCACCAACAATAGGACAGTGTTGCCTACTGAGCAGAGGGAAAGTCCTGCCTCGTAAATAACTCCAACTCTAGCTCCTTCATCTCCCTCCCCAATCCCAATCAAGGGAATAGCTACCAGGATACCCTGAGGAAACACGTGACTTGTGTTCACATGAGATCCACCTCTTCTACCAAAGCCTCTGGGCACACACAGTCTGTACAGGGATAAGGACACACCTAGAAGACCACCATAGGTAACTGTTTTACCTAATATCATATTCAAACAAAGTTAAAAAAATAAAAAGGTAGAGGAACTGGTCTCAATGGAAAGAGAAAGCCCCTGAAATAATAATAATGAAACATAAAAAAACAATTTATCAGGTAAAGAATTCAAAGCATTAGTAATAAGAATGTTAACTGAATTAGGGAAAAGAATACAAGAAAACAGTGAGAATTTTAACAAGGAACAAAATATATTTTAAAAACTCAATCAGAAATGACGAATTCAATAACTAAAATAATAAACAAACTAGAAGGAATAAATAGCAGACTAAGTCATAAAGGGGAAAAAAAAGTGTTCTAGAAAATTGAATAATGAAAATCACCCAATCAGAAGAGCAAAAAACAAACAAAAAGTTCAAAAATTTAAAAAATGAGAACATTTTAAGAGATATCTGGAATATCTGGTGTGCTGCAAAGTGTCCCATCATTCACATTATAGAGGTCCTTAAAGGATGAGAGAGAGAAGGGTTTAGAAAATGTAGTTGATTGGGCTTCCCTGGTGGCACAGTGGTTAAGAATCCACCTGCCAGTTCAGGGGACATGGGTTCGAGCCCTGGTCCAGGAAGATCCCACATGCTTCAGAGCAACTGGTCCAGGAAAATTCCACATGCTGTGAGCAACTAAGGCTCACAACTACTGAGACTGTGCTATAGAGCCCATGAGCCACAACTACTGAGCCCGCATGCCACAACTACTGAAGCCTGTGCGCCTAAGGCCCATGCTTCACAACAAGAGAAGTCACCACAGTGAGAAGCCCACACACTGCAATGAAGAGTAGCCCCAGTCACCACAATGAGAGAAAGCCCACACAGAGCAACGAAGACTCAGTGCAGTAAAAGGTAAATAACTAAAATAAATGACTTTATTTTTAAAAAAGAAAAAGAAAATGTAGTTGATAAAATTATGGCTAAAACTTTCCAAACCTGAAGAAGGAAACAGATATCCAGGTACAGGAAGAATGGAAGATCCAAAACAAAACGAACACAAACAGTCCCATACCAGGACATACAATTAAAATGGCAAAAGTTGAAGATAAAGAGAGAATTCTAAAGGATGGAAGAGAAAAACAAAGAGTGATAATCATGGGAATCCCCATAAGGCTATCAGCTGATTTTTCTGCAGAAACTTTGCAGGCCAGAGGGAAGTACTGTGATATATTCAAAGTTCCAGAAGGGAAAAACCTAAAACCTAGGATATTCTACCCAGTAATATTACTATTTAGAAATAAAAGGGGAGATAGAGAACTTCTCAGACAAACAAAAACTGAAAGAGTTCTTTAATACTTAACCTACCCTAAAAGAAATGTTAAAGGCTTATTGCTATGGGGAAAAGAAGTAATAATCTATAAGAAATGGAAAATCCCACTAGGAAAGGCAAATATGTAGTAAGCACTGTGAATCAACCACTTAAATAAGCTAGTACAAAGATTAAAAGACAAAATTTTTTTAAAGCAGCAATAACTATAATAAATATTTAAAGTATAAACATGAAAATGTAAAATATGACATCTAAAACACAAAATGTGGGGAAGAGGAGTAAAAAAGGTAGATCTTTTAGAATGGGTTTGAACTTAAATAACTACTTGTCAAAGAAAAAGTAGATATAACTAAGGATTGTCATATATGAACCCCATGGTAAGCACAGATAAAAAACGTACAATAGACACACAAAACTAAAAAGGAAGGAACAAAAACATACTACTAAAGAAAACTATCAACCACAAGGGAAGAAACAAAAAAGAAATGAACAGATAAAAACTACAAAACAAACTTCAAGTAAAAGATGGCAATAATTATGTACCTATCAATATTTAAATGTCAATGAACTAAACCCTCCTATCAAAATGCTGATTCAATATATGCAAATCAATCAATGTACAACACATTAACAAAAGGAAAGGTAAAAATCATATAATCATCTCAATAGAGGCAGAAAAAGCATTTCATAAAATTCAACATCCATTCAAGTAAAACTCTCAACCAAGTAGGTATAGCAGGAAATATCTCGACATAATAAAAGCCATTTATGAAAAACCCACAGGCAGCATAATACTCAATAGTGAAAAGCTGAAAGCCTTCCCACTAAATTCAGGAACAAGACAAAGTTCCCCACTCTAGCTGCTTCTATATAACATAGTTTTAGATGTCCTAGCAACAACAATCAGACAAGAAAAAAAAAATTATCCAAATTGAAAGGCAAGAAGTAAAACTGTCACTATTTGCAGATGACATGATACGCTATATAGAGAACCTTGAAGTCACACCCCAAAACTATTAGAATTAATAAATAAATTCAGCAAGGTTACAGGATAGAATACTAATATACAGAAATCTATTGCATTTCCATATGCTAATAGTGAACTATCAAAAAGAGAAAGCAAAAAACATTCCCTTTTAAAGTTGCATAAAAAAAAAAAAACTAGGAATGAGTTAACCAAGGAGTTGAAAGGCTTATACTCTGAAAACTGTAAGACAAAGAAATAGAAAGATACTCTGTGCTCTTGTATTGGAATAATTAATATTGTTAAAATGGCCATAATACCCAAATCAATTTACAGATTTAATTCAATTTCTATCAAAACAGCCATGACATTTTTTCACAGAAATAGAACAAAAAATTTAAAAATTATATGGAACCACAAAAGAGCCAAAATTGCCAAAGCAATCTTGAGAAGAAAGAACAAAGCTGGAGGTATCACTCACCTAGACTTCAGACTATGTGACAAAGTTATGGTAATCAAAACAGAATGGTATTGGCACAAAAAAGGGCACATAGATCAATAGAAAAAAATGGAGAGCCCAGAAATTAACACACATACCTGTGGTCAACTATAACAAAGGAAGCAAGAATATGCAATGGAGAAAATACAGTCTCTTTAACAAGAAATGCTGGGAAAACTGGACAGCCACATGTAAAAAAAGGATATTAGAACACTCTCCCACACCATATACAAGAATGAACTCAAACTAGATTAAAGACTTAAGTGTGAGACCTGAAACCATAAAACTCCTAGAAAAGAAAATAGGCAGAATACTCTTTGACATAAATCATACCAATATTTTTTTGGATCTGTCTCCTAAGGTGAAAGTAATAAAAGCAAAAATAAATAAATAGGACCTAATTAAACTGAAAAGTTTTGCACAGCAAAGGAGATGATTGACAAAATGAAAAAAACAACCTACTATATGAAGGGGAGAAAATATTTGCAAATGATGTAACAGACAAGGAGTTAATATCAAAAATAAACAAACGTCTCATAACTCAAACTCAAATATCAAAAAGAGCAAACAATGCAATCCCAAATGGACATAAGACCTTTCCAAAGAAGACATACCAATGGCTAACAGGTACATGAAGATGCTTAACATTGCTAATTATTAGAGAAATGTAAATCAAAACCACAAAAATCTATCACCTCACACATATCAATGGCTATTATCAACAAGTCTACAAAAAACAAATGTTGGCGAGGATATGGAGAAAATATAATCCTCATACACTGTTGGTGATAATGTAAACTGGTAAGCCACTATGGAAACAGTATGGAGGTTCATTAAAAAAAAAAAACTAAAAATAGAACTTCCACATCATCCAGAGTTGGATATATATCTTAAAAAACAAAAACATTAATTCAAAAAGATTCATGCACTCCAATGTTCACAACAGCACTATTTACAATAGCCAAGACATAAAAGGAACCCTAGTGCCCGTCAACAGGTAATTGGATTAAGAGTATATGTTATATATATACAATGGAATATTACTCAGCCATAAAAAAGAATGAAATACTGTCACTTGCAGCAGTGTGTCTGAACTTAGAGAATATTATGCTCAGTGAAATAAGTCAGGCAGAGCAAGACAAATCTTGTATATCTCTTATATGTGGAATCTAAAAAATAATACAAATGAATGCATATGCAAAACAGAAATGACCTCAGAGATATAGAAAACAAACTTGTGGTTATCAAAGGGGAGAAAGGAGGAGGGAAAAATTGGGGGTATGGGATTAACAGATACAAACTACTAAATATAAACTAGGTGAGCAAAAAGGATATTCCCTTGTTCAACACAGGGAATTATATCCATTATCTTATAATAACCTATAATGGAGAATAATCTGCAAAAATGCTGAATAACTATGTTGTACACCTAAAACTAACACAGTATTGTAAATCAACTATATTTCTATAAAAATACACAGGGTGGCTGATTGGATAAAAAAACAAGTCCCATCTATACGTTGCTTACAAGAGACTCAATTCAAAGCTAAAGACACACACAGATTGAAAGTGAGAGGATGGAAAAAAGATATGTCATTCAAATGGAAATGAAAAGAAAGAAAAAGTAGTAATACTCACCTCAGACAAAATAGACTTTAAAGAAAGGCTATAACCAAGACAAAGAGGGACATTACATACTGATAAAAAGATCAGTACAGGAAGAGGATAATACACTCAACATATCTGCAACAAATATAGGAGCACCTAAATGTATAAAGCAAATATTAACAGATATAAAGGGAAAAATTACAAAAATATTAGAGGACAACATTCCATTTACATCAATGGACAAATCATCTATACAGAAAATTATTAAGGCAACAGTGGTCTTAAATGACACAGTAGATGGGTTGGACTTAGTAGATATCTGTAGGACATTCCATACAAATACAGAGGAATGCATGTTCTTTTCAATTGTGGGTGGAGACAAAAAGACAGCCTACTCAATGGGAAAAATATTTGCAAATGATATGAATGTTAAAGGATTAATAACCAAAATATGCAAAGAGCTCATACAATTTAATATCAAAACACAAATAGCCAATTAAAACATGGGCAGAAGATCTGAATAGACATTTTTCCTAAGGAGATATACAGATGGCCTATAGGCACATGAAAACATGCTCAACATCACTAATATTCAGAGAAATGCAAATCAAAACCAAAATATCACCTCACACCTGTCAAAATGACTATCATCAAAATGTCTATAAATGACAGATATTTGTAAAAAAGTGGAGAAAAGGGAACACTTGTACACTCTCCATAGGAATATAAATTGTTGCAGCCACTATGGAAAACAGTTGGGAGTTTCATTAAAAAACTAAAAATGGAACTACCATATGGTCCAGCAATTCCACTGCTCGGTGTATATCAAAAAAAAAAAAAAAAGCTACTTCAAAAAGATACATGCACCCCAATGTTCATAGCAGCACTATCTACAATAGCCAGTATATGGAAGCAACTTAAGTGTCCATGAAGAAATGAATGGATAAAGAAGATGTGCTATGAATGAATATTATTCAGTCATAAAAAAAGAATAGAATCCTGCCATTTGCAGCAATGTGTGTGGACCTAGAGAATAATTTCCTTAGTGAAATAAGACAGAGGAGAAAGACAAATTCAGCCTGATCTCATTTATTTGTGGAATCTGAAACATAAAACAAATGAATGTATATAACAAAACAGAAACCAACTCACAGATATAAAAAACAAACTAGTGGTTACCAGTAGGAAGAGGGAAGGAAGGAGGGGCAAGATAAATGAGATTAAGAGATACAAATTGCTATGTATAAAATAGATAAGCAACAAGAATATATTGTACAGCACAAAGTATAGCCATCATTTTGTAATAATTTTAGTGGCACATAATCTACAAAAATTCTGAATTACTATGCTCTACATGTGAAATTAATATAATATCATAAAAAACTATATTTTAAAAAAGAATGACTTTTAATACAGTATTTCTCTTTGAATAAAAATTAACTTTTAAAAAAGAAAACACAGGTAGTAACCTCCTTGATATTGGTCTTAGATCTGACTTCAAAAGCAAAAGCAAAAAAAAGTAAAAATAAACAAGTGGGATTACATAAAACTAAAAAGCTTCTTCATGTCTAAGGAAACTATCAACAAAACAAAAAGGCAATCTACTGGATGAGAGAATATATTTGTAAACTATGTATCTGATAAAAGGTTAATATCCAAAATATATAAAGAACTCATACAACTAAATAGCAACAAAAGTGATAATCTAATTAAAAATTGCATAAGATCTGAAGATACATTTTTCCAAAGAAGACATACCAATTGCCAACAGATACATGAAAAAGTTCAACGTCACTTATTATCAGAGAAACTCAAATCAAACCACAATGAGATATCACTTCATACATTTAGAATGGCTGTTATAAGAAAGGTAAGAAACAACAAGTATTGGCAAGGATGTGGAAAAAAGGGATCCTTTTTCTCTGTTGTGGGAATGCAAACTGGTGCAGCCACTATGGAAAGTTAAAAATAGAACTACCATATGATCCAGCAATTCTACTACTTGGTATTTATCCAAAGAAAGGGAAAACACTATGTCAAAACATGTTTCTATCCCCAGATCATTACAGTATTATTTACAATATCTAATATGTAGAAATAATCTAATGATGGAAGCATGCATAATGGAAACGTGGCATATATACACCATGGAATTTATTCAGCCATAAAAAAAATGAAGTGTTGCCATTGTTAAGTCATAGATAGATCTTGAGGGCATTAAGCTAAGTTCAGTAAGTCAGACAGACAAAGAGAAATATCATTTGATCTCACTTGCATGTGTAATCTAAGGAAAACAACAACAAATTTCATAGATATAGTGAACAGATTGGTGGTTGTCAGAATTGAGAGTTGGGAATGGGGTAAATGGGGGAAAGAAGGTCAAAAGGTAGAAACTTCCAGTTATAAAATAAGCAATTCATTGGGATGTAATGTACAGCATGATGGCTATAGTAAATTATGCTGTATTGCATATTAGAAAGTTGCTCAGAGAATAGGTCTTAAAAATTCACATCACAAGAAAAAATTTGTAACTATTTATGGTGACAGATGTTAATTAGATTCATTGTGGTATTCATTTTGCAATGTATACAAATATTAAGTTATTATGCTGTACACCAGAAACTAGTACAGTGTTATATTAATTATACTTCAATTAAGATAAAAGGACAAATAAATATAAAACATGGTCTTTATCTCTTAATGTACCTGGTTCCTAAATAACATAAAGGATACATTTATTAAAAAAGGGAGTATCTAATACATAAAACAACAGAAACCTTACAACCAGACCATGCAAATGTGCTTCGAATGTAATTCCAAGCATGGAGTCACATATCATCCTTCAAGGCTAAATTTTGTAAAATCAAAAAGGATGACATTTTTTCAATAGTATGATGGATTATACAACCTAAATAACTTCCTGTTTCAACACACCTAGAAATAATTAAATAATAAAATCACATTAGTTAAATACTACATAGCTGAACTAATAAGAAAGTTTGGGAAATGCTTAGGCACCTAAAACAAAGACATGATTGAAAACCAAAATAGAAAGCATATGAGCTGATGCTGCAGAGTTGCCAGTAGACATTTACTATGTGGGTACAGGAGGTAAGGCCTTGGACCTTTGCAGAGTATGGTGTTAGAAGTGATTCTATTGCATAAATACAGAACGCTCAAGAGGGTTCAGTCAAATGTGAGCAGTAGGAGAATAAATCTCAACAGCACAGTAAGTAATCTAAGTTCTCCTATCTTGGCCTTATCACTAAGATGGTTTTAAAAATATAAGATTTATAAAATTTAAATATATTACATCTCACTTTGTGGCACAAGTTTACAAGTTCATGGTCCAGGAAGTTTCTTTCTAATAAATTAGCAAAATAAAAAAAAACACATTGTCCTAAATTGGAGATACCACTGACGTGCCTGCAGAAAAAAGTGCAAAACCTTTTGGAAAGGAAAGCATTTCCATCCAGGCTGCAATAGATTTCAAAAGACAAAGCATGTCTAAACATTTTTATTGTAAAATTACAAAATACACTAGGGCACAAGTTACCATGAATGACAGCCAGACATGACAAATAACACTATTTGAGCCCAAGAATTTTATCTAACTGAACTATTAGATATAGATTATATAATGCATTTTTGAAGATGATTAGGCATAAAAGAGGAATAAAATCCAGGAGAAGAGACAAAAATTATCTTAAAATTCAATAACACTAGGCTTCGCTGGTGGCACAGTGGTTAAGAATCCTCCTGCCAATGCAGGGGACACATGTTCGATCCCTGGTCCAGGGAGATCCCACATGCTGTGGAGCAAGTAAGCCCGTGTGCCACAATTACTGAGCCTGTGCTCTAGAGCCTGTGAGCCACAACTTCTGAGCCTGCATGCCACAACTACTGAAGCCTGGGTGCCTAGAGCCCATGTTCCGCAACAAGAGAAGCCACCACAATGAGAAGCCCGTGCACCACAATGAAGAGTAGCCCCTGCTCACTGCAACTAGAGAAAACCCACACACAGGAATGAAGACCCAACACAGACAAAAATAAATTAATTAATTTTTAAAATTATTTTAAAAATTCAATAGCACCTAATAGAAATTCCACAAATTAAAATTTTAATAGGTAAGTAAAACCACAAATTAAACACTATATTGAGAGCATCAGAAAGGAATAAAGGAAGATACATAGATGGAAAATATGAATGATGTTTCAAGAATAATAGAAAGTAGAATAAAAGATTCAGCACATGTCTAACAGGAATTCCAGAAAATGAGAGCAGAGCAAATAAGTGGAGAAACAATATCTGAAAATTTCCAAGGTTTTTAAAAGATATTAATTTTCTCATCTAGGAATGACAAGTATCAAGCAAGATAAAAGTGAAGGAAGGAGGAAGAAAGGAAGGAAGGAAGGAAGAAAAGAAGCAGGGAGGCAGGCAGGAAATCCACTTGCAGAGGTATGGTACAAACTTAGAGCTCCAAAAATCAAAGTGAAGTTCTCAAAAAGAGCAAAAGAAATCACCACTAAAGAAGTAATTCTTGTATTGATTTTACCAGCAACAATGTAAACTGTAAAATGTAAAAGACATAATGTAAAGATGTAATGTAAATTCTAAAAGAAATACTATCTTCAAAAGCTGAGAAAAAATAGTTGTCAGCACTGAATATGATGCCCAAATAAATTATCTTCCAAAAATATCAATGAATTTTTTTTCTTTTGTCAATGACTAAAAGAACATAACACTTGTACACCCCTGATGAACATACTACTAAACCACTAACCTATGTTATTCAAGAAGAAGAAAACAAACTTGGACAAAAGCATCAATGTACGAAGGAATGGTGAGTAAAGAAACTGTTATATTTTTAGAAAAATGTAAAAGAGTGATAACACAATTATTTAGTTAAAGATATAGCACAAGGGCCACAATAGCATGTAGCATCTACCTAATGAAGGGTAGTGGATAGAATTAAAATATTCTGAGATCCTTGTATTATTAAGAAAAATTTTAAAAAAGATACAACCACACTTCATCCTCTGTAAAAGAGTAGAAATTGAATACACAGTTTTCAGAGTAATAGTTGGGAAACAACTGACTTTAAAAAATTTTAATCATCCCCCCCAAAGGCATAAATAATAGAAAACACAAAAAACATAGTAAAATGTTGGAAAGTAGAAACTCCAAAGATTACAGAAACAAAAATGAATATGTTAGTATATGTTCAAGTGTACTAAGTCATTTGTAGGATGTAAGATTGTCAGGTTGGATCTAGAAACAAAATCACCACATGTTATTTACAATGGTCATAACTAAAATACAAGAACACAGAAATATTGAATTCAAACAAGATGAGACAATTATACCTTAAAGCAATGTAGATAAATATAGCCATCAGAAAAAACTGTAATTACATAAAAGGCAATATTGGTAATAAAATGATCACTATATAATCATACAAGGAAGAAAAAAATATATAGTTTGTTATGAGATTAAATAAGAACAATGGATCAGGGATTGGAAATTGCCCATATAGTTATCTCTTCTTTTATAGTTGTGATGCAACTTCTAAATTTTCTTTTTTTATGAAAAATAAGAAACAACAATTCTGAACTAAAATAATCAAAATAAAGGGAATTGAATGAAGATGGAGTAGGATGATGTGGAACTCACCTCTCATGAACACATCAAAAATACATCTACATGTGGAACAATTCTCACTGAAAACTAACTGGAGACTGGCAGAAAGACTCCTGTACAACCAAGGCTGTAAGAAAGATTCACACAGAACACGTTAGGAAAGGAAGATAAGCCATCAGATTGGGACATGTGTTCCTGGGAGGTACTCAGTGGAAAAGGAATATTACAGGGCAGAAACCCTCCCTGGGGAATGAGTGGCAAGAGCTGTAGACTGACTGCCCCAGTCCTGGTGTCCCATGAAGGGAAGACAAGCTCCCTTGGCTGTTTGGACAGCCAGTGGGACTAATAGGAGGGCTCTTGGAAGCCTATGCTCCACTTATGAGGAGCACACGGGTGCTTGCTTACTCCTGAAACAGGGCACACAGGGCAGACTGAAACTGTGTGGCTAGCCCTGGTGCACAACCCAGCCTGAGCCATGTGACTGCTCCAGCACCACTTGACTCACATCACAGCTAATCACTGGAGTGAGGGCTGCCATGACTGAGTGAAAAGCCTGGCTGAGAGACACTATGGCAGCTCAAGCCCTAAACAGCATCTGAGCAGGGAGGGGGTAGCCATTACTGACGATTGCACAAATGGCACATCAGTAGCAGAGTCTTTGGGAAGGATCAGGATCTCTAACCACAGGCAGACTGCCACAGCCTGCACTTGGATTATTGTAGAAGGCCCACACCTGCCCCTCTTGCTCCAATCCTTCTCCCATCTGTGGTGAGGGTGCTGGCACAGGGAGGGGAAGAACACACACTTAAAGAGAACTAAGCCAGCTCAGACTCAAACATCAGAGATTCTGCTGCAACAACTTGAGATCTGACCCTACCCCTGACAGGATATTGATGGCCACAGAGAAGAGGGGAAGGCCTGCCTGATACCTGGCTCTGGCTCTATCATCTCCATTTCCAGCACAGCCTACTATGAATATGATATATGCTAACACACTCTGAGGAAAGATGTGACTTGTGTTTATGTCAATCCAGCTCTCCCATCAAAGAAATTTGGGACATTCAGACTGTACTGGGATGCTCCAAATTAAGGACCTCCTTCAAGACCGCCATATGGAACTCTTTCACCTAGTTTCATAGAGACAGAGAAATATAAGCAAAATGAGAAGACAGAGGAATTTGTCTCAATTGAAAGATCAAAAGAAAACCCCTGAAAAACTAATAAAACAGAAATAAACAATTGACCACATAAGGAACTCAAAGCATTAGTAATAAGAATGCTAACTGAATTTGGAGAAAGAATAGATGAACACAGTAAGAATTTTAACAAAGAGCTAGAAAATATAAAAAAGAACTAGTCAGAACTGAAGAAAACAATAACTGAAATAAAAAACACAGTAGAAAGAATAAATAGCAGACTAGGTACAACAGAAGAAAGCATAGTAATCTAGAAGATAGAATAATAAAAAACACCAAATCACAACAGCAAAAAGAAAAACAATATAAAAAACACAACAGTATAAGGATCTTGGTGGGATAACAAGTGTACAAAGTTTCATATTATAGAGGTCACAGAAGGACAGGGAGACAGAAAGGGGTCAAAAATGTATTTAATGAATTTATGGTTGAACACTTCCCAAACCTGAAGAAGGAAACAGATATCCAGGTACAGGAAGCACATTGGGTCCCAACCAAGATGAACCCAAGCATACCCACACCATGACACATCATAATTAAAATTGGCAAAAGTTAAAAATAGAATTCTAAAGGAAGCAAGATAAAAACAAAGAGTCATATGCAGGAGAATCCTCATAAGGCTATCAGCTGATTTTTTGCAGAAAATTTGTAGGCCAGAAGGGAGTGGCATGATATATTCAGAGTGCTGAAAGGTAAAAATAAAGAAACCTACAGTATTATTATCTATCCAGTATTATTATCATTTAGAATTGAAGAAGAAATAAAGAACATCTCAGACACGAAAATACTAAAAGAGTTCATTAATAGTAAACTGATCCTTATAAAGGTTAAAATGGTCTTCTCTTAAGTGGAAAAAAAAGGCTATAAGAAGTAAGTATCAATAGGAAAGTAAAATATCCCACTAGTAAAGGAAAATATATAGTGAAGGCTGAGGGTCAACCCCTTAAATAAGTTCATATGAAGATTAAAAGACAAAAAATATAAAATCAAGTATAACTACAATAATCAGTAAAAGGATAAACATGAAAATTAAAATATGACATCAAATAGACAACCTATAGGGAAAATAAAACAGTGACTGAGAAAACAATAGAAAGATCAATGAAACCAATTACTGTTTCTGCATAAGATAAAAAAAAAAAAGATAAAATTTAAGCTAGGCTCATTAAGAAGAAAAGTGAAAGGACCATAATAAAATAAAAATTTAAACAGGAGAAATAACAACCAATGCCACAGAGATACAAAAAAATCATAAGCAAATACTATGAAAATTTATATGTTAACAATTTGGACAGACTAAAAAAAAAGGATAAATTTCTAGAAACATACAACATTCCAAGACTGAATCAAGAAGCAATGGATAATCTAAAGAGACTAATCACTAGTAGTGAAATTGAATATATAATAAAAAAATTCCCAGCAAACTAAAGTCCAGGACCAGACAGCTTCACAGGAGTATTCCACCAAACATGTAAAGAAAAGCTAATACCTATACTTTTCAAACTATTCCAAAAAACTGCAGAAGAAACACCCCCAAATTCATTCTATGAGGCCACCATTATCTTAATACCAAAACAGAACAAAAAATATACAGGCCAATATCTCTGGTGAATGCAGATGCAAAAATCCTAAACAAAATATTAGCAAACCAAACATAAAAATATATTAAAAAGTCATACACCATGATCAAGTTGAATTTATTCTAGGGATGCAAGGATGGTTCACTATTCACAAATCAATCAATGTCATACACCACATTAACAAAAGGAAACATAGCTCAATAGAAACAGAAAAAGCATATAACAAAATTCAACATCCATTTATGATAAAAAATTATCTTTAAAGTTGGTATGGAGAGAACAATTTACCATAATATAGGCCATTTATGACAAATCCACAGCTAACATTATACTCAATGGAGAAAAGCTGGAAAATTTTCCTCTAAAATCAGGAACAAGACAAGGATTCCCCTCTCACCACTTCTATTTAACATTGTGTTGTAAGTCTTAGCTAAAGCAATCAGACAAGAAGAAATAAACGTCATCCTAATTGGAAGGGAAGCTAGAACTGTCACTGTTTGCAGATGACATGATACTATGTAGAGAAAACCCTAATGTCTCCACCAACAAATCCATTAAAACTAATAAATGAATTCAGTAAAGTGGCAGGATGCAAGATTAATATAAAGAAATGTGTTGTTTTCTATACACTAATAACAAAATATCAGAAGAGAAAGCAAGAAAGTAATCTCAATTAAAATAGCATCAAAAGAATAAAATAACTAGCAATAAACTTAACAAAGGAGGTGAAAATGCTACACTCTGAAAACTATAAAATAGTGAAGGAAATTGATTATGCAAAGAAATGAAAAGATATCCTGTGTTAATGGATTAAAAGAATTAATGTTGTTAAAATGGCCATACTACCCAAAGCAATCTACAGATTTAATGCAATCCATATCAAAATGCTTGGAATGTTCTTCATAGAAAAAAGGTAATAAAGCTAGAGGTATTATGTTCCCTGACTTTAGACTATAGTACAAAATTATAGTATTCAAAACAGCATGGCACTGCCACAGAAACAGACATATAAATCAATGGAACAGAATAGAGAGCCCAGAAATAAACCCACACACCTCTGGTCAACTAATCTAAAACAAAGGAGGCAAGAATATACAACAGATAAAAGTTTCTTCAATAAATGGTGCTGGGCTTTCCTGGTGGTGCAGTGGTTGAGAGTTCGCCTGCCGATGCAGGGGACACGGGTTCGTGCTCTGGTCTGGGAAGATCCCACATGCCGTGGAGCAGCTAGGCCCGTGAGCCATGGCCACTGAGCCTGCGTGTCCGGAGCCTGTGCTCCTCAATGGGAGAGGCCACAACAGTGAGAGGCCCATGTACCGCCAAAAAAAAAAAAAAAGAAAAAAAAGTGGTGCTGAGAAAACTGGACAGCTACATGTAAAGAATTGGATAAGAAAAATTTCTCACACCATATACAATTAAGTCAGAATGGATTAAAGTCCTAAATGTAAGACCTGAAACTATAAAACTAGAAGAGAGTATAGTAGAGCACTCTTTTACATAAATCATGGCAACACTGTTTTGCATCTGTCTCCTAGGGAAAAGAAATAGAAGCAAAAATAAACAAATGGGACATAATTAAACTTAAAAGCTTTCACACAACAAAGGAAACCATCAACAGAATGAAAAGTTAACTTACTGAATGAGAGAAAATATTTGTGAAAGATATGATCAATAAGGGTTTAATATCCAAAGTTTATAAACAGTTTATACAACTCAGTATAAAATAAAACCCAAAAAATGCAATCAAAAATGGGCAGAAGACTGAATAGACATTTTTCCAAGGAGGACATAGAGATGGACACCCAGCACATGAAAAACATGCTCAACTTCACTAGTGTTCAGAGAAATGCAAAACAAAACCACAATGAGATATTACCTCACACCTGTCAAAATACTTATCAACAAAAAGTCTACCAATACCAAATGTTGGCAAGAATGTAGGGAAAAGGGAACCCTAGTATACTGTTGATGGGATTATAACTTGGTGCAGCCAGTATGGAAAACATTATGGAGATTCCTAAAAACTTAAACATAATACTACCATGGGATCCAGCAATCCCACCACTAGGTATATATTGAAAAAAAATGGAAATACTAATTTGAAAAGATACATGCATCCCAATGTTCATAGTAGCATTGTTTACAATAGCCAAGACATGGAAGCACCTAAGTGCCCATTAACGAATGGATAAAAAAGATGTGATATATATATATATATATACAATGGAATACTACTTTGTCATAAAAAAATTAAATTCTGCCATCTGCAACAAACATGGATGGACCTAGGAAGTATTATGCATAGTGAGTAAGGTCAGACAGAGAAAACCAAATACTCTATGTTATCACTTACATGTGAAATTTAAAAAATGCAACTAATGAATGTATATAATAAAACAGAAAGACACACATATATAGAGAACCAACTTGTGGTTAATAGTGGGGAGAGAGAAGGGGTGGGTAAAATGAGGGTATGGGATTAAGAGACACAGACTATGAGATATAAAATAAATAAGAGTGTACAGGTCAGGGGAATATAGCCATTATTTTGTAATAACTTTAAAAGAAGTGCAGTCTGTAAAAGCATTGAATCACTATGTTGTACACTTGCAACTAATATAATATTGTAAATCAACTATACTTCAATAAAGTAAAATTAAATTAAGTACTCAAAATAATATAGACCAATAAATAAAATTACAGGTTCTGTTTGATAAATCCTGATCATAAAAGGAAATTTAAACACATCTCTTAGAAATTTATAGAACAACTGGAAGAATTAATGAGGGAAGAGAACATTTACTATAAAATTAATGTTTGAGCTCATGAACAAAATGATTAATATATAACCTTTATGAACATATACGGACCAGTTATAAAGTTTACCCATGTGATAGATAGTCTGTATAGAAAACCTCAAGAACTTTTAAAGACTTTCTGTCTTGAAAACCTCAGTCTTTTGCTTCAATGCAATGGAAATTGAAATCTATTAAAATCATAGACACACACAGATGACAGGTAAGGCAGTATTTAGATATTTTATAGTCATACATGAATGTATTTTAAAACACACTAATTAATGAAATAAAAATAAGGCCAAGATCTAGAAAAAGAGGTACAGAATAAACAGAAAGTAGAAGAAAGTGAATGATGAAAAGAAAAATAGTTAAGGAATAATAATCAAAGATACAGTAGAGAAGATTAACAAAGCCAAAAATTTTCATTAAAATTACAACAAAATAAACAAACCTTTGGTGAAATGAATAAAGAAAAATTATAGATGGTAAAATTTTAGAAAAATGAACAAAAATGTGGACCTAGCTATAAATAAATACAAAGGGTCTTAAGATTATCTTTTGCCTGTTGAGTATTGGTGTTGAGCGTCTTTTCATGTGCCTACTGGCCATCTGAATGTCCTCTTTGGAAAAATATATATTGAAGTCTTCTGCCCATTTTTTAATTGGGTTGTTTGTTTAGTGTTGAGTTGTATGAGCTGTTATGTATATTGTACAACATGGAGAATATAGCCAATATTTTATAACAGCTATAAATGAAGTATAACCTTTAAAAATTGTGACTCACTATATTGCATACCTTCAACTTACATAATATTTACAGCAACTATACTTCAATTAAAAAAAATAGTTCTGGAGATTGGCTGTACAACAATGTGAATGTACTGAACACCACAGAACTGTACACTAAAAAATGGTCAATTTTATGTAATATATATTTTATATTAAAAATAAAAATAGAAATTAAAAAAATTAAAAAGTAAGAGAATAATAAAAAATTTTTAAAATGTGACACTAGATAAAAAAATCTTAGACATTCTGAACAATTTACCAGTTCTCTATTACTTACTTAATCAGAGTCAAGAAGAAACAGGAAATGTGGATAAGTTTATATATTTTAATAATAAAATTGCTTCTCAAATATCTGTCAACCAACAAGCCAGTAGACCCAGATAGTTTTAGAACCACGTTCTGAAAAGCATTGAAGATGAACTATTTTTAAATAGAAATTATTCTAGAACTGGTAAAAGAAGAGGTGTTTTCAACTCATTTTATGAGGACTGTAATCAGAGAATTGTAATAGAAAAAGGCTATTATGAGATATGGGAATTACAGGTCATTATTACTATCAATATTATTACAAATATTTTAAGTTAAATATTAGCAAACTAAGTCTATTTTTAAAGAGTTTGATCAAGAATAAGTTGGGTTTATTCTAGAAATGCAAAGAGTTTTAAGTTTAAAAATTGATTCATATAATTCATCATCATAACAAAATAAAACAATTACTATGATTTAAAAAATACCCTAGACTCATTCTGAACAGATTTTAAAAAGGATTTAATCATGCAAAAAACATCCAAATGAGCAAAGAGGGATAATACTGAATTTAAAAACACTCACAAAGAAGATATGACATTCAAAATCCTTTGTGCTCCTAATAATATCATTTCATATTATTTCAAATCATATACGGAAAATGTAGTAAAAGAACAAAGAAAAATTGATGAATCGATAATCAAAATGTAAGAGTTTAAGTTAACCCTATTGAAAACCAGATTCAGTAACAAAATGTTAGTTGGGATATGGAAAATTTGAATACAAAATAACTGTCTAGATTATTTACAAACATATACAGATCTGAAAATAGAGAATACACATCCTTTCCAAAAAAACATGGAATATTTATAAAAGCTGAACATGTGGTAGTCTGAGAAGTAGTTTTCAAGTTCTTAGATAGGCTACCATATGGGCCACTATCAGTATCAGCAATGAAATAAAAGTTTAAAAAGATTACTAAAATAGAGAAACCTTAAAATATGATCAGGGAGAAAGAAAGTTAGCAAATTGCAACATAAATATAAAAGAAGACATAACCAGGGCTTCCTTGGTGGTGCAGTGGTTGAGGGTCCGCCTGCCGATGCAGGGGACGTGGGTTCATGCCCTGGTCCGGGAGGATCCCGCATGCCACAGAGCGGCTGGACCCATGAGCCATGGCCACTGAGCCTGCGCTCCGCAACAGGAGAGGCCACAACAGTGAGAGGCCTGTGTAATGCAAAAAAAAAAAAAAAAAAAGAAGACATAACTGTAGGGATGATTATTGTAATCCTTTTCCATTGTTCTGTTTAATCCCATAAGAAAGGCAAATATACTTTCTATAAACACTGAAAAATCAGCACTTGTGTTTCCTCCTCTTATTCTTTTCTAGTAGAAGAGGACTGTCTTATTTTGGTTGGAGATATTGGGGTTGCTGGGTTGAGCAGGTATAGTTCAGCCAGTTTTGGATTCTCTTTGGGGGCTGTACTATTGATAACAATCTGAATGTGTTCTACTGTCATTGATCTAGAAAAATGACTGAAAGTGGACCTGTGTCTGTATAAGGAATGTGACAATTATCCAGCTTCTCAGCCAACAACTGGGTTTTTAAGTTAAATTTAAGATAAAGAAGCTTGGGAAAAGAAACATGACCCCAATGTTCATTGCAACACTATAATAGCCAAGACATGGAAGCAACCTAAATGTCCATCGACAGATGAATGGATAAAGAAGATGTGGCATATATATGTATTACATATAATATATATATATATATATATATATATAATGGAATATTACTCAACCATAAAAAGAATGAAATAATGCCATTTGTAGCAACATGGATGGATCTAGAGATTATCATGCTAAGTGAATTAAATCAGACAGAGAAAGACAAATATATGATATCACTTACATATAGAATCTAAAAAAATGATACAAATGAACTCATTTACAAAACAAAAACAGACTTACAGACATAGAAAACAAACTTTTGGTTATCAAAGGGGAAATATTGGGGAGGGTGATAAATTAGCAATTTAGGAGTAACACGTACACACTACTATATACAAAATAGAGAAACAATAAGGACCTACTGTGTAGCAAAGGGAACTATACTCAATATTCTGTAATAACCTATATGGGAAAATTATATGAAAAAGAATATATATATATATCTGAATCACTTTGCTGAATTTCTGAAACTAATGCAACATTATAAATCAAGTATACTTCAATAAAAAATTAAATAAAAAAGAAGTTTGGGAAGTCCAATTCAATTTCAGGTGCAAGCTATCTTTTCTGATCCAGCTCTATCAGATGTAAAGTGATATTTTGACCCCGATCTGACCATTGTGCATCATTTCTGTTCACAATCATTAATTACTTTTACCACACCCTTAGCACTATAAACAAGCTTATATCTGGGCAGGTGGCCATGAATCTCACAGTGATTTGGGAAGTGAAGAAAAGAGGGAGGTTCACTTCTTTTGGCAAGGGAAATTCAAGGAGACATAAGAGTTCATATTTGTCAGCTTTGAACCTCTCTCCTAATGCCCATCCATATTTCTGATCTCAATACTTTCCTGCATTGCCATTGATATAGAAAAAGGTCAGGTAGTTTTAATATTTATTTAGCATTGTACCTATGTAAGTTTTTTGTCCACTAGGCATCTCTGAATTGCAGTTACAGATGGAAACTCTTTTAGAGCTGCTATCAAGGCTGTCTGATTTTTCACACTTTTCTTTGGATATATACAGTTTTCAGGCTTTCCTTTTCCTTATCTAACCTGTCTAGGATCATGGGAACAAGTGAGCTATTGCTATCACCTTATAATCACTCTTGTCACCATAATGACTGAGTGCCAAATCTACCAAATCTCCTAATGTGTTACTCTATTTGCACTCCAACCCATGCTATGTCTGATGGGAACTTGAGCAAGTGTGATGAGACTCCATTAAGGGAAAAGGGAGGTACTGGGACTTGCAGTGAGAAAGAGCCATGTACAGAGGGCAGCTTGACAGTAGAGTTGATGTTCTGTTGAGTGAGATAGCATCCAATCCAAACCATGGAGGAAGGAGCAGGGGAATAAATACTCTGAATTAGCTTATATTCCTCCCTCTGATTTTTCCTCATGTTTCTATTGACTATACCCAACTGAAAGCCAAAGGGCAAAGGAACCTCTTGAAACACACACCCAATGGATCAGCCTTCCAAGAAGAGTTGAGAGTGGTTTTGGAGTGACAAAGAGGGAAATGTCTTGCATACTCTGCAAGAAGATTATACATGTTCAAATGTCCAATGATTAATTCACAGCCATTTTATTTAATAATATGCTCTTATCAAGTCTTTCTTAATTTGGAGATCCTGGTATTCAACTTGGTTGGGAGCCAGTTAGTCCATATATGATGATATAACAAAATAATCTCATTACATTAAAGTCAAACATATTTTTTGAGAATAATATGAAATCTATCTTTAGGCAGCCCTATTGCCATGACTGCACTGAAATGTATTAGCATCCATATGAATGAGACTCAAGGACAACTCTTATAATTTCCAAACAGAGATAAAACTTTTCCCTTCTCACATTTAGTATTTAAAGTATATGGGTCTTGGGCTTCCCTGGTGGCACAGCGGTTAAGAATCTGCCTGTCAATGCAGGGGACATGGGTGCGAGCCCTGGTCCAGGAAGATGCCACAGAGCAGCTAAGCCCGTGTGCCATAACTACTGAGCCTGTGCTCTAGAGCCCACGTGCCACAACTACTGAGCCCACATGGCACAACTACTGAAGCCCACACACCTAGAGCCCGTGCTCCACAGTAAAAGAAGCCACTGCAATGAGAAGCCCAAGCACTGCAACGAAGAGTAGCCCCCACTCTCCGCAACCAGAGAAAGTCTGCACACAGCAACAAAGACCCAATGCAGCCAAAAATAAAAATAAATTAAAGTATATGGGTCTTGCTTAAACTAACAACAGAGAATTTTTACATTAGCATTCATATTTAAAAATTTCAGTACTAATTGACTAAAATCTAAAAACTGCCAAGGGTTGGCTCAAGACTTGTGAAATTTCAAAGAGAAAGAGAGTTCAACAGATGTATTAACTATCTGTTCTTCTTATGTCTGTAAGTTCCATCCCAGTACTAAGATATATCACCAGAAATCAAGTAACTAGACATATTTTCTCAAGTCATTAATGTTTCCATTAAAGTTATTCCCTTAGTTTTCATAATAATTATACACTAACAGTTATAGAATATTTAGTATGTACCTGGCACAGATCAAAGATTTTTACATGAATTAATTTAATCCTCACAAAACACTTTGTGCTATTTAAGTAGTATTTTTTGCATCTTTTAGAAAATAATGCTGAAGACCTTGTCTATAGTGTCGACCATTACAACACAAAAAAACCCCATAAATTTTCTGTTTCAGTAAATTCTATGAGAAACATTTTTTTTCTCCTTAGCTTAGTTTGTATGTGCATAGTGAGTGTGTATTTTGGAATATGTAACTTATATATCTTAAAATTTTAAGTATAGCTTTCTACAAGTTTAGAATTAAATTCAGGGTGCAATAAGTACAGCTCAGGTGCCTAATAGTACCTACTTTCTCCATTTTGCTTGAAATATATGGCATGTGCATTCTTAATAAATGAGATAAAATCAATCTCAGCTTGATAATTGTCTCAGTAGGAACTCTGGCTTTGGTTATTAATGATACAGAGACATAGCTTTGCTTCCACCCACAGTGATGTATCATTAAGAGCTATTTCAGGTATATAAAAGAGAAACATAATTGTTTCACATACCTAGACATTAGATTATTACATAAATGTATATCCTTATGAATACTAATGAATATATCAAGTCAGTTATACACATCCATTAATCCTCATTGTCTTACTTTCTAAGCACAAAAATAGCTAACATACACACAGTAAGAGCAACTCTCTTCAATATAAATATATACGATTACATGAACATACATCTTTGTTCTCTGTGTAATAGCTTTGCTGAAATGGCAGATAAATCCACAGTAGATAACTGCTATTTATAAAGAAAGGTGGAGACTCACATACATTTTAGAATACATATTGATTATGAGAAGAAAAGAAACTAGGACAACAATTTCTTTCTTAGTTTTAGCATCTAGGAAAACACCATTATTATATTGATTAATCCTGGAAAATTAAAGCAGTATTCTGTAGCCTAGACTCCTGGGGGCTCCATGACTACTGACAGATGCTTCCCTGCTTCTTTAATGTGGCTGATGGGTAGTGAAAGTTGGTTCTCATTCATTTTCCCTTCCAGATTTGCTTTCCACCCTTCTGCACCCTGCTCTCTGCCTGAGTTGTTAGCTTATCTATCTCAACACAACTCCATGTTCTTGGGCTTCCATCTGGCTTTCACTAAAGGAGAACTCCAAGATATCTGAGGGATAAAGGAGTTTGTCAGGTTATTTATCTTCATCTACCTTCTTACACAGTTAATTCAGCTGTGCTGCGTTCCTTGAGGTTAGTCCTAGCTTCCCCAGAGATGACCCTTACACAAGATTCTTCCTTTACCTATTCGGGTCTTGGAGTGGTAATAGTCTCTATTCTTAGCTGTAGGTGTTGCACCATTCTGTATGGATTCCATACTCTCTGTCTATATTTTCAAACACATTTTCTCTATCAAACTGTCCTCAAATTATCCTAATATGCATGTGTCCTGTTTTTTTCTGGAATTCTGATGAACATAAAGAGCTGATCAAGTTTGCCTTCTAATGGTGCTGAAGTCTGATCCCCTATCCCATTTCCCATGTCACATTGGCTATTTCTGGCTTTCCTGATCCACTGTGGCAGCACCTCTCACTGGCACATCTTATTGTTTGAAGTTTTGATCCTGATAGCTTTTAAAATCATAATCAGCCTTGGCTATCATCAAACAGCACTCCAAACACGGAGTTGGGTAGGAAGGGAGAAGAATCAATCAGGTCAAGACCCATATCACTTGGAGGGGACACAGAAGAGGAGGGGATATTATGGGCTCATAGATCCTTCCTGGTGAGTGAGGGGTTTGAACCACACATTGATCACCCAAACCTTGGGATCTGACACCAGGAAGATGAGTTCCCTTAGTGGATTTGGGAGCAGTGAGACTTACAGGAGAGCTGTAAAATGAAGACTCTGCTAGTGAATGATGTACACATGCTGGCTTATTCCAGGGAGCAAGGCAGAGTCAGCAGATTGAAACTGCCTGGAGGGCTCTGTCTTGTTTTCCACAGCTACCCCAGCTTTTGTTCCAGCCTGTGCTTAGTGACTGATTTAGCCCCTCTAGCTCTGGCATAACTCCCTACTAGAGCAAATGCTGCTGTTTCCTAGGACAGCACACACTTGGAGGGGATGGAGCTGGCTTGGATCCAGCACTGCATCTGATCAGGGTGAGGGCAACCTCTGCTGGTGCTCACAGTGGATTTTGATCAGGAACTACCTGGAACTCTGACTGGCATGCCAGGACCATACTAGTGCATGCTCCAGCCAGCACCAGGAAACCAATCTGGCCCCTCTTGCTTCAGTGTTGTTCCTTTGTGAGGTGAAGTTTCTGAGATGGGGTTCAACATACACTTAGAGGGCAAGAAACCAGCTTAGACCCAAACACCAGGGCTTCTGCTACAGCATTGTGAGACCCATAACTGTCCCCAATAGGATGGTGACAGTCACTGACATAGAAACCCCTGCACTGACTCTAGTCCCTCCATCTCTAGCACCTCCTCCCATCAAAGTGATAGCTGCTAGCAAAACCTAGGGGAATTTGTGACCCAGGCTCATTTCAGATCCAGCTGTCCAACAGAAGCCACTAGGCACATAAAGACTACACAGGGAAACTCCCATATAAGGACACAACTTAAAGATCAGGATAGGTGATTATTTCACTTAATTTCGTAGAAACAAAGGAAGTTAAACAAAATGAAAAGAGAGAAGAATTTGTTTCAAACAAAAGAACAACAAAAATTTCATGAAAATAAGAAACAGAGATAAATAATTAACCAGCAACAGCAATAGCAATAAGAATGATTACTAGACTTGGAAAAAGAACACAGGAACACAGGAAAATTTTTACAATGAACTAGAGTACATATGAAAAAAGAACCAGTTGGGGCTGAAGAATACAATAACTGAAATGAAAAACACATTAGAGGAATGAAGAGCAGACTAGGTGATACAGAAGAACACATAAATGATCTGAAAGATAGAATAATGGAAATCACACAATCAGAAGAAGAAAAAGAAAAACAAAATAAGAAAAATGAGAACAGTTTAAGGGACTTCTGACACAACTTCAAGTATACTAACATTCACATTATAGGGGTCACAGAAAGAGAAAAGAAAAAGAAAGGGGACAAAAATGTATTTGATGAAACTATGACTGAAAACTTCCCAAACCTGAAGAAAGAAACAGATATTCAGATACAGGAAGCATAAAGAGTCCAAAATAAGATGAACCCAAAGAGAAGCACACCGAAACATATTGTAATTAAAAAAGCAAAAGATAAAGAGAGTGGACCTCCCTGGTGGCACAGTGGTTAAGAATCTGCCTGCCAATGCAGGGGACACAGGTTCAAGCCTTGGTCTGGGAAGATCCAACATGCCATGGAGCAACTAAAACCTGTG
Organism: Monodon monoceros; assembly: GCF_005190385.1. Taxonomy (NCBI): domain Eukaryota; kingdom Metazoa; phylum Chordata; class Mammalia; order Artiodactyla; family Monodontidae; genus Monodon; species Monodon monoceros. The sequence continues at coordinate 4,805,460 of NW_021703771.1, read as the reverse complement.
TGCCACAACTACTGAGCCTATGCTCTTAGCCCACAAGCCACAACTACTGAGATTGCGTGCCATAATTACTGAAGCCCGTGCACCTAGGGCCCGTGCTCTGCAACAAGAGAAGCCACCACAATGAGAAGCATGAGTACCACAAAGAAGAGTAGCTCCTGTTCACTGAAACTAGAGAAAGCACATGCACAGCAATGAAGACCCAATGCAGCCAAAAATAAATAAATAAGTTAATTAATTTAAAAAAACATGATAAAGAGAGCATTCTAATGGCAGCAAGAGAAAAAGCAAAGAGTCACATAAAGGGAACCCATACAAGGTTATCAGCTCATTTTTCTACAGACACTTTGCAGACCAGAAGGGAGTGGCATGATATATTCAATGTGCTAAAAGGGAAAAACCTACAACCTAGGGTACTCTACCCAAAGAAGTTATTATTCAGAATTGAAGGAGAGAAAAATAATTTCTCAGACAAGCAAAAAACTAAAAGTGTTCATCAATACTAAAGCAATCCTAGAAGAAGTGTTAAAGGGTCTTTTCTAAGAGAAAAAAAAAGACTAAAAAATAAGAATTTAAAGGAAAGGAAAAATCCCCTTAGTAAAGGTAAATATACAGTAAATGCTATGGATCAAGTACATACAGAAGCTAGTAAAAGATTAAAAGACAAAAATTATAAAATAAACTATACTATAAACAGTTAAGATAAAAACATGAAGGCATAAAATATGTCATCAAAAACACAAAATGTGGGGAAGGGGAGTAAAAAATGTAAATATTTTAGAATGTGTTTGAGCTTAAATGACTATCAGTTTAAAACAAGAATATGTAGTTATAGGTCAACAAATATGAACCCAATGGTAACCACATACCCAAAATCTACAATAGATACACAAGAAATATATAGAGAGAAACACAAGCACACCAATAAATAAAATCATCAAACCAGAAGGTAAGAAACTGCAAGAAGAAGAAAAGTACAAAGGTGATCTAGAAAAACAAGAAAACAAGTAACATAGATAGCCTCATCCACCAGAGGGCAGACAGCAGAAGCAAGAAGAACTACAATCCTGCAGGCTGTGGAACAAAAATCACATTCACAGAAAGATACACAAAATGAAAAGGCAGAGGGATCTGTACTGGATGAAGGAACAAGAAAAAATCCCAGAAAAATAACTAAATGAAGTGGAGATAGGCAACTTTCCAGAAAATGAATTCAGCATAGTGATAGTGAAGATGATCCAGGACCTTGGAAAAAGAATGTAGGCAAAGATTGAGAAGATGCAAGAAATGTTTAACAAAGACCTAGAAGAATTAAAGAAAAAACAAACAGGGATGAACAATACAGTAACTGAAATGAAAAATACACTAGGAGGAATCAATAACAGAATAACTAAGGCAGAAGAATGGATAAGTGACCTGGAAGACAGAATGGTGGAATTCACTCTGTGGAACAGAATAAAGAAAAAAGAATGAAAAGAAATGAAGACACCCTAAGAAACCTCTGGGATAACATTAAACACAACAACATTAGCATTTTAGGTGTCCCAGAAGGAGAAGAGAGGGAGAAAAGACCCAACAAAATATTTGAAGAGATTGTGGTTGAAAATTTCCCTAACATGGGAAAGGAAATAGCAAATCAAGTCCAGAAGTGCAGAGAGTCCCATACAGGATAAACCCAAAGAGAAATATGCTGAGACACATAGTAATCAAATTGGCAAAAATTTAAGACAAAGAAATATTATTGAAAGCAGCAAGGGAAAAAAGACAAAAAATGTACAAGGGAACTCCCATAAGGTTAACAGCTGATTTCTAAGCAGAAACTCTACAAGCCAGAAGGGAGTGGGAGAACATATTTAAAGTGATGAAAGGGGAGAACCTACAACCAATATTACTCTACCCAGCAAGGATCTCATTCAGATTCAATGGGGAAATCAAAAGCTTTACAGAAAAGCAAAAGCTAAGAGAATTCAGCACCATCAAACCAGCTCTACAAGGAATGCTAAAAGAACTTCTCTAAGTGGGAAACACAAGAGAAGAAAAGGATCTACAAAAATAAACCCAAAACAATTAAGAAAATGGTCATAGGAACATACATATTGATAACTACCTTAAACGTGAATGGATTAAATGCTCCAACCAAAAGACACAGGCTCGCTGAATGGATACAAAAAAAGACCCATATATATGCTGTCTACAAGAGGCCCACTTCAGACCTAGGGACACGTACAGACTGAAAGCGAGGATATGCAAAATGATATTCCATACAAATGGAAATCAAAAGAAAGCTGGAGTAGCAATACTCATATCAGAAAAAATAGACTTTAAAATAAAGACTATCACAAGAGACAATGAAGGACACTACGTAATAGTCAAGGGATCAATCCAAGAAGAAGAAAAAACAATTATAAATATAAATGCACCCACCATAGGAGCATCTCAATAAATAAGGCAACTGCTAACAGCTATAAAAGAGGAAATTGACAATAACACAATAATAGTGGGGGACTTTAACACATCACTTACACCAATGGACAGATCATCCAAAATGAAAATAAACAAGGAATCACAAGCTTTAAATGACACAATAGACCAGATAGATTTCACTGATATTTATAGGACATTCCATCAAAAAACAGCAGACTACACTTTCTACTCAAGTGCACACAGAACATTCTCCAGGATAGATCACATCTTGGGTCACAAATCAAGCTTCAGTAAACTTAAGAAAATTGAAATCATATCAGGCATCTTTTCTGACCACAACACTATGAGATTAGAAATCAATTACAGGGAAAATAACGTAAAACACAAACACATGGAGGCTAAACAATATGTTCCTAAATAACTGAGAGATCATGGAAAAAAATCAAAGAGGAAATCAAAAAATGCCTAGAGACAAATGACAATGAAAACACGAGGATCCAAAATCTATGGGATGCAGCAAAAGCAGTTTGAAGAGGGAAGTTTATAGCAATACAAGCCTACCTCAAGAAACAAGAAAAATCTCAAATAATCTAACCTTACACCTAAAGGAACTAGAGAAAGAAGAACGAACAAAACCCAAAGTTAGCAGAAGGAAAGAAATCATAAAGATCAGAGCAGAAATAAATGAAATAGAACCAAAGGAAACAATAGCAAAGATCAATAAAACTAGAAGCTGTTTCATTGAGAAGATAAACAAAATTGATAAACCATTAGGCCAGCTCATCAAAAAAAGAGGGAGAAGACTCAAATCAATAAAATTAGAAATGAGAAAGGAGAAGTTACAACAGACACTGCAGAAATACAAAGCATCCTAAGAGACTGCTACAAGCAACTCTATGCCAATAAAATGGACAACATGGAAGAACTGGACAAATTATTAGAAAGGTATAACCTTCCAAGACTGAACCAGGAAGAAACAGAAAATATGAACAGACCATTCACAAGTAATGAAGTTGAAAGTGTGATTAAAAATCTTCTAACAAACAAAAGTCCAGGACCAGATGGCTTCACAGCTGAATTCTATCAAACATTTAGAGAACAGCTAACACCCATATTTCTTAAACTCTTCCAAAAAATTTCAGAGGAAGGAACACTCCCACACTCATTCTATGAGGCCACCATCACCCTGATATCAAAACCAGACAAAGATATCAAAAAAAAATTAGAGATCAATATTACTGATGAATATAGATGTAAAAATCCTCAACAAAATACTAGCAAACAGAATCCAACAACATATTAAAAGGATCATACACCATGATCAAGGGGGATTTATCCCAGGGATGCAAGGATTCTTCAATATACACAAATCAATCAAGGTGATATACCATATTAACAAACTGAAGAATAAAAACCATATGATCATCTTAATAGATGCAGAAAAAGCTACTGCCAAAATTCAACACCGATTTATGATAAAACTCTCCAGAAAGTGGGCAGAGAGGGAACCAACCTTAACATAGTAAAAGCCATATATGACAAACCTACAGCAAACAGCATTCTCAATGGTAAAAAAAAAACTGAAAGCATTTCCTGTAAGATTAGGAACAAGATAAGGATGTCCACTCTCACCACTATTATTCAACATAATTTTGGAAGGTCTAGCCACAGCAATCAGGGAAGAAAAAGAAATAAAAGGAAAACAAATTGGAAAAGAAGTAAAACTGTCACTGTTTGCAGATGACATGATACTATACATGGAGAATCCTAAAGATGCCATCAGAAAACTACTAGAGCTAATCAATGAATTTGGTAAAGTTGCAGGATACAAAATTAATGCACAGAAATCTCTTGCATTCCTATACACTAATGATGAAAAATCTGAAAGAAACATTAAGGAAACCCTCCCATTTATCATTGCAACAAAAATAATAAAATACCTAACAATAAACCTACTTAAGGAGACAAAAGACCTGTATGCAGAAAACTATAAGCCACTGATGAAAGAAATTAAAGATGATACAAACAGATGGAGAGATATACCATGTTCTTTGATTGGAAGAATCAATATTGTGAAAATGACTGTATTACCCAAAGCAATCTACAGATTCATTGTAATCCTTAACAAATTACCAATGGCATTTTTTACAGAACTAGAACAAAAAATCTTAAAATTTGTATGGAGACACAAGAGACCCCGAGTAGCCAAAGCAGTCTCGAGGGAAAAAAACGAAGCTGGAGGAGTCAGACTCCCTGACTTCAGACTATACTACAAAGCTACAGAAATCAAGATAATATGGTACTGGAACAGAAACAAAAATATAGATCAATGCAACAGGATAGAAAACCCAGAGATAAACCCACACACATATGGTCAACTAATCTATGACAAATGAGGCAAAGATATACAATGGAGAAAAGACAGACTCTTCAGCAAGTGGTGCTGGGAAAACTGGACAGCTACATGTAAAGGAATGAAATTAGAACACTCCCTAACACCATACTCAAAAATAAACTCAAAATGTATTAGAGACCTAAATGTAAGACTGGACACTATAAAATTCTTAGAGGAAAACATAGGAAGATCCCTCTTTGACATAAATCACAGCAAGATCTCTTTTGATCCACCTCCTAGAGTAATGGAAATAAAAACAAAAATAAACTAATGGGACCTAATGAAACTTAAAAGCTTTTTGCACAGGAAAGGAAACTACACTCAAGATGAAAAGACCACACTCAGATGGGAGAAAATATTTGCAAATGAATCAATGGACAAATGATTAATCTTCAAAATATATAAACAGCTCATGTAACTGAATATCAAAACACAAACAATGCAATCTAAAACTGGGCAGAACAGCTAAATAGACATTTCTCCAAAGAAGACATACAAATGGCTAAGAATCACATGAAAAGCTGCTCAATATCACTAATTATTAGAGAAATGCAAATTAAAACTGCAATGATGTATCACTTCACACCAGTTAGAATGGATATCATCAGAAAATCTACAAACAACAAATGCTGGAGAGGGTGTGGAGAAAAGGGAACCCTCTTGTACTGTTGGTGGGAATGTAAATTGATACAGCCACTATGGAGAACTGTATGGAGTTTCCTTAAAAAACTAAAAAATAATTACCATGTGACCCAGCAATCCCACTACTGGGCATATACCCTGAGAAAACCATAATTCAAGAAGAGTCATGTACCACAATGTTCATTGTAGCACTAATTACAATAGTCAGGACCTGGAAGCAACCTTAATGCCCATCGACAGATGAATGGATAAAGAAGGTGGTACACATATGCAATGGAATATTACTCAGCCATATAAAGGAACCAAATTGGGTCATTTTTCGAGATGTGGATGGATCTAGAGACTGTCATACAGAGTGAAGTAAGTCAGAAAGAGAAAAACAAATATCGTATATTAACACATATATGTGGAACCTAGAAAAATGGTACAGATGAACCAGTTTTCAGGGCAGAAATCGAGACACAGATGTAGAGAACAAATGTATGGACACCAAGGAGGGAAAGTGGCATGGGGAGGTTGTGTGATGAATTGGGAGATTGGGTTTGATATATATACAGTAATATGTATAAAATGGATAACTAATAAGTACCTGTTCTATTAAAAAGTAAATAAAATAAAATTCAAAAAAAGAAAACAAGTAACAAAATGACAATAAGCATGTGCTTATCAATAATCACTTTAAGTGTCAAAGAATTAACTCTGCAGTCAAAAGACATAAGGTTGCTGAGAGGACTAAAAATAGGAAACAAGATCCATGAATATGGTGCTTACAAGAGACTCACTTAGAGCTGAAGACACACAGAGATTGAAAGTGAAAGAATGGAAAAAGATATTTCATGAAAATTGAAACAAGAAGAAAGTGGGGATAGCAATATTTATTGCAGACATAGTAGACTTTAGAATCAAGTATATAAAAAATGACAGAGAAGTACATTATATAATATTAAAGGGATGAACATAAGAAGAGCATATAATATTTGTTAACATATATGGACTTATTATAGGAGCTCCTAACTATATAAAACAAATATCAACAGTAATAAAGGGAGAAATTAACAACTATACAGTACCAGTAGGGGACTTTAATACCACATTTACATCAATGAACAGATCATCCAGACAAAATTAATAGGAAGTATATCCTTAAATGACATACACCAGCTGAACTTAATAGATATCTACAGGGCATTCCATCCAAAAACAGCAGAATACACATTCTTTTCATGTGCACATGGAATATTCTCCAAGATAGATTTAATGCTATGCCACCAAACAAGTCTCAACAAATTTAAGATAAAAGATATTAAACATTTTGCAACATCAGGGTTATAAAACTATAAATCAATTACAGAAAGAAAAATTACAGACACATGGAGACTAAACATTTGCTACTAAAAAATGAATAAATCAAAGAAAATCAGAAAATAGCTTGAAATAAATCAAATTGGAAACATATCTTTCCAAATCTGTGGGTTGAAACAAAAGCTGTTCTAAGAGGGAAATTTTTAGCAATACAGGCCCACCTCAAGAAACAAGAAAAATCTCAAATAAATAAGTTAACTATCAAATAAAGGAACTAGAAAAAGAAGAAGAAACAAAGACCAAAGTCAGCCAAAGGAAGGAAATAACAAATATCAGGGAGTAAATAAATATTGTAGAGACAGAAGGAACAAAAAAAGAAAAATATCAATGAAAACAAGAGCTGTTTCTTCAAAAAGATAAGCAACATTGATAAACCTGAAGTCAGGCTCATGAAGAAAAAAAGAGAAAAGACTCAAATAAACAGAATAGAAATGAAAGAGGAAAAATTAGGACTGATACCACAGAGATACAAAAAGTCCTATGAGAATATTATGAAGAGTTATATGCCAAGAAGTTGAACAACCTAGAAGAAATGGACAAATTTCTAGAAAAACACCATCTTCCAAGGTTGAATCAGAAAGACACAAACAGTCTGATGAGACGGTTTATTAGTAATGAAATTAAATTTATTAAAAAATGAAAACAAAACTCCCAGCAAGCAAAAGTCCAGTTCCAGATGTTTTCACAGGGGAATTTTTCCAAACATATAAGGCAGAGTTAATACCTATCCTCCTCAAACTATTGTAAAAAATTGAAGAAGAGGGAGTTCTCCTAAATTCATTCTTTGAAGACACTATTACCCTGAAAACAAAACCAGAACAAAGCACACACACACACAAAATTACAGGTCAATATATCTGATGGATGCAGAAGTAAAACCTCAACAAAATATTAAGAAACCAAATTAAACAATAAATTTAAAGGATCATACAACATGATCAAGGAGGATTTATTTTAGGGATGCAAGAATGGTTAAATATCCCTCAATCAATCAATATGTTACACCACATTAACAAGGGAAGGATAAAAATCACATTACCATCTCAGTAGATACAGAAGAAGCATTTGACTCAATTCAACATCCATTCATGATAAAGCTCTCATCAAAGTTGGTATACGGAAAACTTATCTCACAATAATATAAGCCATTTATGACAAACCCACAGTTAACTTCATACTCAGTGGTGAAAAGCTGAGTCTTTCCTCTAAAATCAGGAATAAGACAAGGATGCCCATTCTTACCATTTCTATTTAACATAGTAATGGTAACCCTAGCCATAACAATCAGACAAGAAAAAGAAATAAAAGGCATCCAAGTTGCAGGGAAGAAATAAAACTGTCACTATTTACAGATGACATGATACTATATCTAGAAAACCCTAAAGACTCCACCCAAAACCTATTTGAACTAATAAATGGATTCAGTAAAGTTGCAGGATACAAAGTTAATATATAGAAATCTGTTGCTTTGTATACATTAATAATGAATTATCAGGAAGAGAAATAAAGAAAAAAATCTCATTTAAAATAGCATCAAAAGAATAAAATACCTAGGAATAAACTTAACCAAGGAGTTAAAAACCTATAATCTGAAAACTATAAAACATCAGTGAAGGAAATTGAAGATTATACAAAAAAATGGAAAGATATTCTGTAATAATTAATTGTAAGGGTTAATACTGTTAAAATATCCATACTTCCCAAAGCAATCTACAGATTCAAGAAAATCGTACACCCCCCCCAAAAAAAAGCAGGGTAGCTATTCTTAGACAAAATAGTCTTTAAAAATGGTAAAAAGAGACAAAGAAGATCACTATATAATGTAAAGGGGTCAATATGTCAAGAAGATAAAACAGTTGTAAATATTTATGCTTCCAGGATCAAAGCACCTAAACATATAAAGCACAAAGTAACAGAGCTAAAAGGAGAAATAAACAGTAATATAATAATTGTTGGTGATTTTTTAATGCCATTTTCAAAAATGAATAAACCATCCACACAAGAAATCAATAAGCAAACAGATTTGGACAACAGTATAGAAAATATGTACCTGAAAGACACAGAATATTCTACCTGATAATAGTAGAATATACAATTTTCTCAAGTGCACATGGAACATTTTATAGGTTAGACTATATGTTAGGACACAAAACAAGTCTTCAGAAATTCAAGGAGATTGTATCATACCAAGTGTCTCATCTGACCACAATGGTATGACACTAGAAGTCAACAGGAGGAAAATGGAAATTGAACAATATTCTTCTGAACAACTAATAAATCAATGAATAAATTAAAGGGGAAATTAAAAAGTATCTTGAGATAAACAAATATGGAAACACACATAACAACATTTGGGAGATGTTAGAAAAACACTTATAAGAGGGAAGTTTATAGCAATAAACACCTACATTAAGAATCAAGAAAGCTCCCAAATGAAGAGCCTAACTCTATGTTTTAAGAAACTAGGAAAAGAAAAACAAATTGAGCCCAAAGTGAGAAGAAGGAAGTAAAAATTAATGATTAGAGCAGATAAAAATAAAATAGAAAATAGGAAAACAATAGAAAAGATTAAACAAATTAACAGCTGGTTCTTTGAAATGATAAACAAAATTGGAAACGATTAGCCAGATGAACCAAGGATAAAAGAGAGAGGACCCTCTACCAAGATGGAAGCCCTAGGATTCCCTGGGAAAATCTGGCATGCACCAGTTTCCAGCCTTCCCAACAAGTTGTTGGATTCTGTTGCACCCTGGGAAAAACCCCAGCCATCTCTGGGCTCCAGCTAAATCTCCCCCCAACCAACTGAGGCAGCAATCCCTGGTCTGCCCTGGGAAAAACCCTTGTCCATACCAAGTGCTGATTCAAGCCCTCCTGCCAAGATGGTGGCTCCTGATGTACACTGGGAGAAGGCCTGACCATGCTCACTCCAGCTTGATCCCTCCCACCAAAGCTGTCAGACACAGAGTTTACATCAGGATCTTCCTACGCAAGGCCATGCCTTCAAGACTGAGAGAGGTTATGGTTTTGCTTTATTCATAGAACCAAACACCAAAAGTCAAACAAAATGAGAATAGAGAGGAATTTATTTCAAATGAAAGAACAAGATAAACCTCAGAAAAAAACCCTAATAAAATAGATATATGTAATTTACATGATAAAACTTAAAGCAATGATCATAAAGATGCTCACTGAATTCATGAGAAGAATAGAGGAACATAGTGAGAATTTCAATAAAAAGTTAGTAAATATAAAAATGAACCAGTCAGAGCTGAAGAATACAATAACAAAAATGAAAAAAAATTAGAGAGATGGAATCAACAGCAGATTACATGATACAGGAGAATGCATAAGTAACATGGAAGACAGAGTTATGGAAATCACTCAAAAGAATAGCAAAAGTAAGGAAAATTTTCATTTTTATAACATATTTATTGGAGTATAACTGCTCTACAATGGTGTGTTAGTTTCTGCTTTATAATAAAGTGAATGAGTTATACATATACATATGTTCCCATATCCCTTCCCTCTTGTGTCTCCCTCTCTCCCACTCTCCCTATCCCACCCCTCTAGGTGGTCACAAAGAACAAAGCTGATCTCCCTGTACTATGAGGCTGCTTCCCACTAGCTATCTATTTTACGTTTGGTAGTGTATATATGTCCATGCCACTCTATCACTTTGTCACAGCTTACCCTTCCCCCTCCCCATATCCTCAAGCCCATTCTCTAGCAGGTCTGTGTCTTTATTCCTGTCTTGTCCCTAGGTTGTTCATGACCATTTTTTTTTCTCTTAGATTCCATATATATGTGTTAGCATACGGTATTTGTTTTTCTCTTTCTGACTTACTTCACTTGGTATGACAGACTCTACGTCCATCCACCTCACTGTAAATAACTCAATTTCATTTCTTTTTATGGCTGAGTAATATTCCATTGTATATATGTGCCACATCTTCTTTATCCATTCATCTGTTGATGGACACTTAGGCTGCTTCCATGTCCTGGCTACTGTAAATAGAGCTGCAATGAACATTTCGGTACATGAACATTTTTGAATTATGGTTTTCTCAGGGTATTGATTAGCTCTAGTAGTTTTCTGGTAGCATTTTTACGATTCTCTACGTATAGTATCATGTCATCTGCAAAGAGTGACAGATTTACTTCTTCTTTCCTGATTTTGATTCCTTTTATTTCTTTTTATTCTCTGATTGATGTTGCTAAAACTTCTAAAACTATGTTGAATAAGAGTGGTGAGAGTGGGCAACCTTGTCTTGTTCCTGATCTTAGTGGAAATGGTTTCAGTTTTTCACCATTGAGGACAGTGGTGGCTGTGGGTTTGTCATATATGGCCTTTATTATGTTGAGGAAAGTTCCCTCTATGCCTAATTTCTGGAGGGTTTTTATCATAAATTGGTGTTGAATTTTGTCAAAAGCTTTTTCTGCATCTATTGAGATGATCATATGGTTTTCCTCCTTCAATTTGTTAACATGGTGTATCACATTGATTGATCTGCGTATATTGAAGAATCCTTGCATTCCGGGGATAAACCCCACTTGATCATGGTGTATGATCCTTTTAATGTGCTGTTGGATTCTGTTTGCTAGTATTTTGTTGAGGATTTTTGCATCTATGTTCATCAGTGATATTGGCCTATAGTTTTCTTTCTTTGTGACACCTTTTTCTGATTTTGGTATCATGGTGCTGGTGGCCTCGTACAATGAATTTGGGAGTGTTCCTCCCTCTACTATATTTTGGAAGACTTTGAGAAGGATAGGTATTAGTTCTTCTCTAAATGTTTGATAGAATTCGCCTGTGAAGCCGTCTGGTCCTGGGCTTTTGTTTGTTGGAAGATTTTTAATTGCAGTTTCAATTTCAGTGCTTGTGATTGGTCTGTTCATATTTTCTGTTTCTTCCTGGTTCAGTCTTGGAACTTTGTGCATTCCTAAGAATTTGTTCACTTCGTCCAGGTTGTCCGTTTTATTGGCATAGTGTTGCTTGTAGTAATCTCTCACGATCCTTAGTATTTCTGCAGTGTCAGTTGTTACTTCTCCTGTTTCATTTCTAATTCTATTGATTTGAGTCTTCTCCCTTTCGTTTTTGATAAGTCTGGCTAATGGTTTGTCAATTTTGTTTATTTCTCAAAGGACCAGCTTTTAGTTTTATTGATCTTTGCTATCGTTTCCTTCATTTCTTTTTCATTTATTTCTGATCTGATCTTTATGATTTCTTTCTTTCTGCTAACTTTTGGGGTTTTTTGTTCTTCTTTCTCTAATTGCTTTAGGTGTAAGGTTAGGTTGTTCATTTGAGATTTTTCTTGTTTCTTGAGATAGGATTGTATTGCTATAAACTTCCCTCTTAGAACTCCTTTTGCTGCATCCAATAGGTTTGCTGCATCCCATCATTGTGTTTTCATTGTCATTTGTTTCTAAGTATTTTTTGATTTCCTCTTTGATTTCTTCAGTGATCGCTTGGCTATTAAGTAGTATACTGTTTAGCCTTCATGTGCTTGTATTTTTTACAGCTTTTTTCCTGTAATTGATATCAAGTCTCATAGCATTGTGGTCAGAAAACATATTTGATACAATTTCATTTTTCTTAAATTTACCAAGGCTTGACTTGTGACCCAAGATATGATCTATTTTGGACAATGTTCCATGAGCACTTAAAAAGAATGTGTATTCTGTTGTGTTTGGATGAAATGTCATATAAATATCAATTAAGCCCATGTTGTTTAATGTATCATTTAAAGCTTGTGTTTCCTTATTTATTTTCATTTTGGATGATCCATCTGTTGGTGAAAGTGGGGTGTGAAATCCCCTACTATGATTGTGTTACTGTCAATTTCCCCTTCTATGGTTGTTAGTATTTGCCTTATGTATTGAGATGCTCCTATGTTGGGTGAATAAATATTTACAATTGTTATATCTTCTTCTTGGATTGATCCCTTGATTATTATGTAGGTCCTTCTTTGTCTCTTGTAATAGTCTTTATTTTAAAGTCTATTTTGTCTGATATGAGAATTGCTACTCCAGCTTTCCTTTGATTTCCAATTGCATGGAATATTCTTTCCCATCTCCTCACTTTCAGGCTGTATGTGTCCCTAGGTCTGAAGTGGGTCTCTTGTAGACAGCATATATACAGGCTTTGTTTTTGCATCCATTCAGCTAGTCTATGTCTTTTGGTTGGAGCATTTAATACATTTACATTTAAGGTAATTTTCGATATGTATGTTCCTGTTCCCATTTTCTTAATTGTTTTGGGTTTGTTATTGTAGGTCTTTTCCTTCTCTTGTGTTTCCTGCCTAGAGAAGTTCCTTTACCATTTGTTGTAAAGCTGGTTTTGTGGTGCTGAATTCTCTTAGCTTTTGCTTGTCTGTAAAGGTTTTAATTTCTTCATCAAATCTGAATGCGATCCTGCTGGGTAGAGTAATCTTGGTTGTAGGTTTTTCTCCTTCGTCACTTTAAATATGTCCTGCCAGTCCCTTCTGGCTTGCAGAGTTTCTGCTGAAAAATCAGCTGTTAACCTTATGGGGATTCCCCTGTGTGTTATTTGTTGTTTTTCCCTTGCTGCTTTCAATATTTTTTCTTTGTATTTAATTTTGGATAGTTTGATTAATATGTGTCTTGGCATGTTTCTCCTTGGATTTATCCTGTATGGGACTCTCTGTGCTTCCTGGAATTGATTAACTATTTCCGTTCCTGTATTAGGGAAGTTTACAACTATAATCTATTCAAATATTTTCTCAGCCCCTTTCTCTTTCGCTTCTTCTTCTGGGACCTCATTATTCGAATGTTGGTGCGTTTAATGTTGTCCCAGAAGTCTCTGAGACTGTCCTCTGTTCTTTCCATTCTTTTTTCTTTATTCTGCTATGCAGTAGTTATTTCCACTATTTTTCCTTCCACGTCAGTTTTCCATTCTTCTGCCTCAGTCATTCTGCTTTTGATCCCTTCTAGAGCATTTTAAATTTCATTTATTGCATTATTCATCATTGTTTGTTTGCTCTTTACTTCTTCTAAGTCCTTGTTAAACATTTCTTGTATTTTCTTTATTCTATTTCCAAGATTTTGGATCATCTTTACTATCATTATTCTGAATTCTTTTTCAGGTAGACTGCCTATTTCCTCTTCATTTGTTAAGTCTGGTCGGTTTTTGCCTTGCTCCTTCATCTGCTTTGTGTTTTACTGTCTTCTCATTTTGCTTAACTTACTGTGTTTGGGGTCTCCGTTTCTCAGGCTGCAGGTTCATTGTTCCCATTGTTTTTGGTATCTGTCCCCAGTTGTTAAGTTTGGCTCAGTGGGTTGGGTAGGCTTCCTGCTGAAGGGGAGTATTGGCTGTGTTCTGGTGGATGAGGCTGGATCTTGTCTCTCCGGTGGGCAGTTTAACGTCTGGTGGTGTGTTTTTTGGTGTCTGTGGCCTTATCATGATTTTAGGCAGCCTCTCTGCTAATGGATGTGGTTCTGTTCCTGTCTTGCTAGCTGTTTGGCATAGGGTGTCCAGCACTGTAGCTTTCTGGTCATTGAATGAAGCTGCATCTTGGTGTTGAGATGGAGCTCTCTGGGAGATTTTTGCCATTTGATATTATGTGGAACTGTGAGGTATTTTGGACCAGTGTCCTGAAGTTGGCTCTGTGACATCAGAGCCACAGCCATGATGCCTGGCTGGAGCACAAAGAGCCTTTCATCCACATGGCTCAGTACAAAAGGGAGAAAAAATGAAAAGAAAGAAAAAAAGAAAGAAAGAAAGAAGATAAAATAAAAAAATAACATAAAGTTATTAAATTAAAAATAAAAAATTATTATTAAGAAAAAAAGTTTTAAAAGTAAAAACAAAAACAGACAGAACCCTAGGAGAAATG